>NC_056746.1:1005762495-1005827495 GCF_019279795.1 Protopterus annectens | reverse complement strand
AACTATGTAAAGTAGACCCATATATATATATATATATATATATATATATATATATATATACAATTGAGAAAAGCTACATGAATCAGATATGTTAATAACTAATTGCAAAGGAAGAGCAAGAGATAAAAGGTTAGCCAGGAGTGCTGACTCCTCTAGAACCAGTAGTAATATGGAGTTATACCATATGCAATTCATACCATTGCAAAATTCAAAAGGAAGACGTGACAGCATACCATGTATACCTTATTGTCCTTAGTTAGGTAGATATAAATTTGTTTCATTTAGGGAAGCTATGCATCACATATGTGTAGGGTATTATATTAAGCACCCTGAAATAAGCAAACTGACAGACACAAGAAGCATGGCTTTGGCCGGCTAAGATCTAGCTGTATTCAACTGGATGTATAAGAGAATTTAAGTACCTTTTATCTGCACTTTTATCAAATAATACAGCATTTTAATTGATTTATTTGTGTTACATTGAATATTAACTGAACAGGAAATTTTGACTCTGTTTTTTCAGTTAGTGCTTGCTAGAATTTTATTGCTTGTTAGTAATAGCAGGCGGGTGTAGTCTCATTCATTGATATCCTGTCACTGTTTATTTAAGTGGTATGCTTTGGAATATTTTCTGCTTAAAACCTCCGCTTTGGCTGGCTAAGATCTAACTGTATTCAACTGGACATATAAGAGAATTTAAGTACCTTTTATCTGCACTTTTTTCAAATAATACAGCATTTTAATTGATTTATTTGTGTTGCACTGAATATTAACTGAACTGGAAGTTTTGACTCTGTTTTTTCAATTAGTGCTTGCTAGAATTTTATTGCCTGTTAGTAATAGCAGGCAGGGGGTGGTCTCATTCATTGATATCCTGTCACTGCCTATTTAAGTGGTACAGTTTGGAATATTTTCTGCTTAAAACCTCAGCTTTGGCCGGCTAAGATCTAGCTGTATTCAACTGGATGTATAAGAGAATTTAAGTACCTTTTATCTACACTTTTCAAATAATACAGCATTTTAATTTATTTATTTGTGTTGCATTGAATATTAACTGAACTGGAAGTTTTGGCTCTGTTTTTTTCAGTTTGCTCCCCACCTACCTTCCCTGTTTTTGTTTTGGTGTTAATCTTGGTGGCTTTGAAACTGCCCATCCCTCTTGTAAATTTGTGTTTGGCTACTCCTTCTGGGCCCATCTCATTTGCTCACTCAACTGAGTGCAGTGAGATCATATTCTGATTTCAGGCACTCCTACTGTGTACAAAAGAGCATCTGGGAAAGAAAAAAAATAAGCTTGTTTCCTGCCTTTCTTGTAAGTGGTCTAGACTGTTTGTAGGCTTCTGAGCCCCCAAGCCTTTCTGTGTTGGAGGGAAGCCTTCTAGCTTAATTTTGTTTTTTAGAGCTAGCCAGTTTTCCAGTTTCAGCACTCAAATATGTTTCTTTGAACTCAGCACTTGTTCAGAATTCATTGTAAGCACTAAATAAGCTGTAAATTACTACAGCACTCAACTTTCCTCACTTGTCGATAGGAAAGCAGTTTTTAGTACTTAATAAATAAGCACCTATCGAGGCATGTCTAAGGGTCAGCTCCTGGTGATTTCTTCTACCTGATGAATCTGGGCATCTTGGGGCAATGCAGCAATTGCCTCACGTACACAGACAACCTTCTCCTCCTACCACCCAACACTACAACCTGTGAGAGATGCACTTATATAACCAAACTGGAAGCAAAGCTCTCTTCACCCAAGACTGGACTAGACAGTCAAGAGGAGAAGGTAAACACTTGCACCACACCACACTCATCACACAGTCCCTCAAATCCTACACCACCAAAACATACACATAGAAACACAAAACACACACCTACATTCGCAGAGGCTCTCAATTAAAACCTGCCCAAGCATCAGGGACCTCCAAAGCAAAAATGCAAGCAAACTCCACCCCCCAACTCAACCCAAATGACACATAGCCCACAAACTCAGTGTGCCACTCAACCACAGCCCATAAGGCATAACAGCATACCCAACACCCTAGTCATAGGTGACTCTGTAATCAGGCACATCCACTCACCAGGCTAAACAAGGAGAAAGTTACTGTCAGCTGCCTGTCAGGTGCCAGGATCCACCACATAACGCACGCACTCAGGTCACTACTCAACAAGTACAAATATGACACTGTCATTGTCCATGTTGGTGTGAATGACCTGAGACTTACCTCCCTGGACTACATGAAAAGAGACATGGAGGAGCTCTCTGATCTTGTAGCCCAGGCAGGTATGACCCTAGCCCTGAGTAGTATCCTGTCATCACCCAGAATGATACCACAGTACAATGACAAAATGATTGACTTCAACAATTGGCTAAGCTTCTGGTGTAATTCTAAGAGGATCCAGTATTTGTCTGCATGGGACGACATGATTGACAGACCATGATACTTTGCCAGAGATGGCCTGCACCTGTCGCCCTTGGGATTCCGGATACTGGCTAAGGCTCTTGCCACCCCTATAGTGCCTTTTTTAGGCAAGGTTCAAATGACAAATTCACCACCGTAACAGGTACATGCAAGCAAAAGCTGAGGATAATGCTACTCAATTCTAGAAGTCTAAACCTCAAAATGCACTCACTCGAGGCATTCTTTAAAATGGAGAACATTGACATCTGTGCAGTGACAGAGACCTGGTTCAAAGCTTCAGAGAGCACCCCTGCATTACCAGGCTATACTTCATACCACACCTTTTGGCCACCTAACCCGGAATGAAGCACTAAAGGTGGAGGCGTGTCCATATTCATTAAGGATATCCACACCTCCAGGCTAGTTGCACAGCATAATGCATCCAAGATTATCCAAGTGCAACTAACTCTGGGCAAGACTGCAATCCAAATTGTAGCTTGCTACAGACCCCCCACCATGCCCCAGGATTCCCACTCCTCATTTCTTGATACACTGGAAAGTATTAGGGTATAATCCAACATCCTAATAATGGGTGATTTCAACTACCCCACCATTAACTGGGAAAACTACTCATGTACCAACTCTTTTGCTCAACGTTTTCTGGAATTCATAAATTCCAACGCCTTGGATCAACTGATTCACACCCCCACCAAGGGCAGCAATATCCTAGACTTGGTAATTTCCAACATGGGAAACCGGTGTTCCACACCATAGGTCAATTCCTCGTTGGTCAGATCCGACCACAAGCTAATCACCCTAGACATCCACATCCCACCCCCACCCCCAATTAGGGAAACCACCATAAAAGACTTCTCCAAAGCCAACTTCACACTTCTTAAGACAGGCATGGCAAACTTCATGACACCCATGCAGATGGACAATAGAGGTACGACTGCTGAATCCCACACAAATGCACTTTCTAAGCACTCACACAAGTGCATGGATCATGCTATCCCTAATAGAACCAAGATGCTATCCTCCAAAAAAAAGGAAGCCAATCTGGTGGCCCTCTGCCATAAACAAACTCTACAACAGAAGAAAGAAACTGTTGTAAAAAAGAGTAAAATCCCATGACTAGAGGAACTCCCTGGTCAACCTAAGAAAGAAGCTGAGATCCCTCAAAAAATCCTCCAAAGCTAGTTACAAAAACAAAATTGCCACTGACTCTAAAGACAACCACAAAGCATTCTATAGCTATGTCAAGAATCTCAATGGCAGCACTCAGATCTGCTCTGAGTTACAGCACAATGGCACTAAATATACAGAACCAACTGATATTGCCAACATCCTGGCAGATAGGTTCAGTGCTAACTTTACTCCCCTCTCACCCCCCTAGAGGGCCCATCTCTATACCGGAAGAATGCAAAGTTCCTGTAATCATGGCTGCACAGGTAAAAAACACACTCTCCAAAGCCAAGAACACAGCATCCATGGGACCTGACAATATCCCAGGCTGCATTCTACATGAACTACAGAATGAACTGGCACCCTACCTAAGTACCATGTTCAATCATAGCCTCACCTCAGGCTTTGTGCCCACTGAATGGTGCACTGCAATGGTTATCCAACTCCACAAAGGCGGAGCCACGACGGACTCCGGAAACTACCACCCCATTAGCCTGACAAGCCTGGTCTGCAAGGCCATGGAACATATCATTATGGAACTCATTAACAAAGACATTGGTAATCTCCAAACTCTGAACCCTACCCAATTCGGATTTGTAAAAGGCAGATCATGTCTCCTAAACCTGATTGACTTCTTTGAAGCAGTCACCAAAGTCAGAGATGTGAGTAAGGTGGTTCACACAGCTTATCTAGATCTCGCCAAGGCTTTTGACACCATCCCCCACTCTGGAATTATAGATAAGCTCACTAAACTAGGTATAAATCCCTATGTCACAAGATGGGTTGCCAACTGGCTCATGGACAGAACCCACACTGTGAAAGTAGCAGACTCCAAATCCGACTTCAGACCAGTGACGAGTGGAGTACCACAGGGTTCAGTCTTGGGTCCTCTCCTGTTTGGTATCTACTTCTCTAAAGTACAGGCTAACATAGAAGGTCTTTAGCTAATAAAGTTTGCAGATGACTGCAAACTAGGAGCCATAATTGAAACTCCTAACGATGTGGACATACTACAAAAGGGCCTCACTGAGACAGATGCCTGGTGTCAAAGCCATGGCCTGAAGCTCAATGCCAAAAAGTGTATTGTAATCCCCTTTGGTAAAATCTCTGTACCCATGAACTACCACATAGCTGGTAGTCTACTTAACACCGAAAATGTGATGAGACCTTGGGACACAGGTGGACAGTAGCCTTTCCTTTGATAATCACATCACCACAGTGGTCAGGAAATCCTTTTATGTGGCTCACCTCATCACAAAAGGTTTCTCATCCAGAAAAAAAGAGATCATTGTTCCCCTCTACTCATCACCCATTAGACCCATTATATAGTACAACACCCCTTTTGGTATGTACCTCACAAGACATCTACATCAACTGAACTGGAAAGGCTACAGAAATACCTCACAAAGAGGATTACTGGCCTCAAACAGATGCCCTATGCAGATCGTCTCAAAAAACTCCAGCTTTACTCTGTCGCATATCGCCTACTCAGAGGCGATCTCTGCCTAACATACAAAGCTATATCAAACACAGGGCTGTTGGACATGCTCCATTTAAAGAAATCCCAATCCCTCTGAGCTACACGCTCTAGGGACCTACCTTGTCACCACAATAAACAGAACATGCTGGAGGGATAGATTCCTTTCCCAGAGACTTCCCATACTCTGGAACAGACTACCTATCTATGTCAAACAGAGCTCCTCATTAGCACTCTTCAAGAAAAATCTTGATGATTGGATGGGAAATAGGAAATTCACCCCAGGGATCACTTCTGTGGCTTTGCTCAAGAGGGGCACAGGAAAATAATTTTCTTGGGTGGCAAAAGCCAGGGTACATTTTTGGCTAGGCTTATATAGGCCCTAGGGCCAGTAGCCTAGTACCTACCTATGAACCTATGAACCTATAAACCTATGATAGCATTAAATCTATATTTTCAAGACAACAGATACATGATTTCATATATGACAATGGTTCACAATATAAAAGTATGGTATTCACATTTGTGCACTAATGGGTCTTTTACATATAACATCCACTCCACATTATTTACAGTTCCGGTAAAAACACCACTCACTAGCAATCAGCATTCTGGTGTGATCACAAAAATGCAGTTTCTGTGATTCATATACTACAGATTGGGTGGTGGTGCCAGAAAATCCGTATTACTCTAACATATACTGATCTTGGACGTAGCATGCATAAGTAGCAGGAGTATGGGGAGTACAGCCCCCCATCTCACGAGACGCAATGGGGTGAAGCACCCCTGAAAAAATCCTTATAAAGTATTTGAGTGAATTTTTAGCTTTGAAGTATGTGTTAGCACATGTTGTTTGGTCATCATACTTGTTAGTGTTAACCATCGCTGCATCACATTCTTAAAATAGAGCTTAATTATCCAAACAGTGAAGATCTCATGAGAAAGAACACTTGAAATAGCCTTTCTTCCACATGCATTTGAGCAAATCACTTGACAAGACAATGCTCTAAGGCAGTTGGAAAATTAGGCTAGGATCCCCAAAGACAACATGCTTAGTTAAAACTTATAAACCTATATTTTTGAGATGTCATTTTTGTATGCCTGCATTTCTTTTTGTGTTATTTCTTTCCTGCTGAGGGAAGGACAGATGCTCCTTTAACCACTGACAAAAGCTTTTTATTCCTAGGAAGGTCCTAGGGCACACACAGAAGTTTTTTTAATCAAAAGTCACATACTGCTTAATGGAAGCTTGATAATCCTTTTTTAACCAAAACAGGCAAGAAATGTGACACTCGCAGGCAGGGTTTATCCTCAAAATGCACAGTTGATAAAAGACCTTTCCAAGGGATGTCATCGACCTCAGGAAAATGTCTGTCAGTATAAGCAGATGTAAATAACAACAGTAAATGCAATGGGATTAATCAATACATACCAAATATAGAAAAATATTCCCAAAAATGCGTACTTACTGTTCTGTGGAATTCACTTGGAAAAGATTATTGGACAGACATATTAAAAAAACAATTGCTTCCCGTGGCAAAATACAATTAAAAATAGCATGGGCTACTCTCCATTTTCATAGCAGAGGGAGGAGTTCAGCTCTACTCTAAGGATGTCAGAAAGCTTTGGAATTCAGGCAGATGTCTATTTGTAGCTAATCCCCCCTAGATAACAATGATAGTGCAGCAATGTTCCTTATAATCGAAAGGCTGTCAGTGGTTTAGCAGAGTATGTACTTAACTTTGATGCCTGTTCAATCATAAGACTGTGGGTTTTATTTCCTCATATTTTCTTATTCGAGTAATGATCTACCAATGCAGCATTGGATGAGATATTAAAACTAAGATCCCATAACAGTTACTAGAAAGTAAAGTAAGGAATTACCACACTTTAATGGTCATATTTCCACTATCTGTATCAATACAGTATACAGGGTCTTTCTTAAAAAAAGGTCACAGGTCTAATGGAACTACCCTAGTCAACAAATATATAAATTGTGCTATTTGCTACTGAAGCAAGGATTCTGCAACATCTCCTAAAGTAATCAAAACATGCCCTGATTTTTTTTCCATCAGATTCAGTAAAATATGACACAATAACTGCTCTTCTCTCTTTCCTAGACATAGTAAACCATGCTCGTGACTCTGGAGAACTTGTATCCACAGTCCTCCTTGACTTCTCCAAGGCTTTTGATACTGTCTCCCATTCCCACCTCCTAAACTACCTTTCTAATCTTAATCTCTCACACAACACCCTTACCTGGTTCAGCAGCTACCTCTCTGACAGATCTCAGGCCATGAAATGGAAAACTGGCACCTCAGCCTTCCTTCCAACTCCAACCGGAGTACACCAGGGATCCATACTCAGCCCAATGTTCTTTAATATCTTTATTAATGAATTCCATACACCCATTCCTAACACTAAGATAGTTCAATATGCAGATGACTCAACTTTAGTTTGCTCTGCTTCTAACCTCCCCGAGCTCCAAACAAAAATCCAAACTGCTTTTTCTACTACTGAGAACTGGATGCTTCAAAATCACCTCTCTCTAAATGTCAACAAATCTAAAATTCTATTATTCTCTCCCTCAAAATCACACCCTTTTGAAAAAACCTCTTTCAATATTATCATCCGTGCCAACTCCACTATAGAAGTTGTTTCTTTTGCTAAACTTCTTGGGGTTACTATTGATGAACACCTAAAATTTGATACCCATATTCAGCTAAATATTAAGAAAACATACCAGAAACTTGACATGCTGTACAGAAATTCCCACTCTCTCTCTCCCCTTCAACAAAACAGACTCTCGCCACTACCTACTTACTACCATCTCTGATGTATGGTGCCCCCTACTAACCAGCCTATCTTCCTCTATCTCTTCTAAACTGGAAACCTCTTACAAAAAAATCTCAAAGTTCACCACCAAGTCCAAATACTCGACGCACCACTGCATACCTCTCCACCTGCTGCAATGGCTAGAACTTCTCAACTACCTGGACTACCTCCAATTCACCACAGCCCACAATCTTATTTTTAAACCTGCTAAATGCCCTGCACTAACAAACATCTTACCACTATACACCCCTCACAGAACTGTAAGATCTGCCCACCAAAATCTAATTTCTGTACACAAACCAAATCGTCCCCCAGGTCAGCTTCTCCTATCCTTTTCCTTAACCAAAAAATGGAATTCTCTACCTCCTTCTCTAAGAATTTCTGAAAACTTTGAACACTTCAAAACCCAGCTCCATTCTTACCTCTCTTATAATTGGAAATGCAATTGCACTCTGCCTACCTAATCCTGCCTAATACATAAATACATCCATTACACATAAAGTACCATCCACCTTAACCTACAGGGGATTAATCTTATTTACTGTTTTCTTACAAATGTTACTTTTATACCATTCTCAGATGATTTAAAACCTCAGTACAATGTTGACTCTGTACTACTGTTCTCTAATGTGTAAACATGTAAATATGCATTGTATATTATTCTATGTTGCTATTATACTTTGCTTAAGTATTACTATCTAATATTTACTATTTGCTTAACTGTTACTATTTCTACTATGTATTATGGAGCTTTTCTCCCCGGGCCTCCACTGAAAATGGGCTACTTGAGCCCAGTGGACCTCCTCAGTCATCAAACTGGAAATAAATAAATAAATAAATAAATAAATAAATAAATGAAACATTTCTTTGAGTTACACTGGATAATAAACTAAGTATTAGTTAAATGCAATCTGAGGGTCACACTGCTCAACACTAGAAGTCTAAATCTCAAAATGCACTCACTCGAAGCACTCAAAGTGGAGAACATTGACACTCTAATACTGGGTGACTTACCTACCCCTCCATTAACTGGGAAAACTACTCATGTACCAATATATTTGCCCAAAGCTTTCTGGAATTCATTAATTCCAATGCCCTGGACCAGCTCATTCTTACCCCCAGGAGAGGCAGCAACATCTTTGACCTGGTCATTACTAACATGGGCAACCATTGCTCTATACCAGTAGTCAACTCCTCCCTGGTTAGATCCGACCACACACCTTTGAAATTCACATCCCTCCCAGCCCTCCCACAAAGGTTAAGAACCACAAAAAACTTCTCCAAAGCTAACTTTGGGGTCCTAAAAACAGAGGTGGCTAACTTCACGGCACCCATGCAAATGGTGAATAGTTGCATGACCGCCGAATCATACACCAGTGCACTGTACAAACATGTACACAAATGCATGGATCTCGCCATACCCAATAGAACCAAGAAACTCTTCTCAAAAAAGGAAGCCAATCTGGTGGTCCCCTGCCATAAACAAACTCTACAACAGAAGGAGGAAACTGATGCGGAATACGGTGAAGTCCCAAGACTGGAAAAACTCCCTTATCAGCCTCAACAAAAGGTTGACATTCCTCATCAAATCCTCTAAAGCTAGCTATGAAAACAGAATTGCAGAAGATAGTAAAGACAACCATAAGGCCTTCTATAGTTATGTAAAGAATTTCCATAGCAATAACCAGATTTACTCTGAGCCACTGCACAATGGTACCTCCTATACCGAGCCAACAAATATTGCCAGTATAATGGCCGACAGATTCAGTGCCAACTTTACCCCCCCCCCCAAGGACCAATCACAATACCAGTAGATTCCCAGTATTACTGCTGCACAGGTTAAAACAGCACTGTCCAAAGCCACGAATACAGCTTCTATGGGACCTGACAATATCCCCGGCTGTGTTCTGCATGAACTACAGAGTGAACTGGCACCTCACCTGCATGCCCTGTTCAATCACAGCCTCACCTCGGGCTTTGTCCCTACCGAATGGTGCATTGCTACAGTCATCCCTCTCCACAAGGAAGGAGTGACTACAGTCCACAGGAATGATCACCCCATTAGCCTGACGAGTCTGATATGCAAAGCTATGGCATGCATCATCATGGACTTAATAAACAAGGATATAGGGAATCTCCAAACTCTGGATCCTACACAGTTTGGTTTTGTGAAGGGTATATTATGCCTGCTCAACTTGGTTGACTTCTTTGAGTCAGTCACCAGATCTTTGGATGAAGGCAAGGTGGTTCATACAACCTACCCTGATCTGGCCAAGGCCTTTGATACCATTCCCCACTCAGGAATCATAGAAAAACTCACTAAGCTAGGCATCAACCCCTATATCACAAGGTGGGTTGCAAACTGGCTTACAGATAGAACCGACATTGTGAAACCTGACTCTAAGTTGGACTGCAGACCAGTCATGAGTGGAGTCCCACAGGGTTCAGTCCTGGGTCCTCTCCTGTTTGGTATCTACTTCTCTGAAGTCCAGGCCAACACGAAGGGACTCTGGCTGACAAAGTTTGCAGACGATTGCAAGTTGGCAGCTATTATTAACTACTCAAGTGATGTTGACATCCTACAGAAAGGCCTCAATGAGACCAATGACTGGTGCCAGAACCATGGCCTTAAGCTCAGTGCCAACAAATGTGTCATCATCCCCCTTGAGAAAAACCCAGTTCTCTTGAATTACCACATCGTTGGTAGTCCACTGAGCACAGAATGTGTTATAAGAGATCTAGAAACACAGGTTGACAGCAACCTCTCTTTTGACCACCACATTGGGACTGTGGTCAGAAAGTCCTTCTATGTGGCATATCTCATTACTAAGGGATTTGCATCCAGGAAGAAAGAGGTCATTGTCTCCTTCTACTCTTCCCTCATTAGGCCAATCATCAAGTACAATACCCCATTTGGTATGTACCTCACTAGACACCTGCAACAACTGGAGAGTCCACAAAAGTACCTCACAAAGAGGATCCTAGGCCTTAAACACTTGTCCTATATGGACAGACTAAAAAAACTCCAACTATTCTCTGTCTCATATCGCCTACTTAGAGGTGATCTCTGCTTGACTTACAAAGCCATGTCTGACCCAGCTGTTTTAGAAATGCTACATCTATAGAAATCCCAATCCCTCCGCACTACATGCTCCAGAGACCTCAACCTCATTACCACAATTAACAGAACATGCTGGAGGGACAGGTTCATAACCCAGAGACTGCCCGTGCTATGGAATAAACTTCCCATACATGTCAAGCAGAGCATCTCACTGGCCGTCTTCAAGAGGAATCTTGATTAGTTGATGGGAAATAAAAAATTCACCCCAGGGATAACTCCAGTGGCTCTACTCAACAGAGGCACTAGGAACTAAGGTGGGGGTGGCATGATGCCAGGGTAATCCTGTGGGCTAGACTTGTAAAGGCTCCAGGGCCATTAGCCTAGTACACACCTATGAACCTATGAACCTATTATGTCACTGACCTCTAATACCAATCAGAAGCTTGAATGCTTTGTAGGTTAAAGTCCTTCATGAATAGATACAACAGCAAGCAGTGTAAAATTATTTCTTCTGCCCAACCTTATATTTTCACCCCATATCTTGACAGACCTTTTCATCATTACCCAGTAATTACTAAAACAGGATGGGAAATTCATACTCTGATGTTGGATAATATTTGTGATCATATGAGTGTTAAGACTGAAAAACCTTACCTAGCCAAAACCGTCTAGGTTGAAACAAGCCCAAATTACTTTTGTTCAGATACAAAGAGCAGTATAAAAAGTGCCCTGCTCTGTCTAAACCTGTAAAGTGGTACTCACATGATACTTCTCTGAGTTCAGATGAGGCATTACTGTTGTTTGTCAAATAGTCCACCAGTAAATATGATGACTTCTTATAGGAAGTACATGGCCAAGTGCTAGAACAAGTTGCTATATGCCCTCAGACAAGTAGTTCTCAAACATAGGGTAACTAAAAAACAGATCCAGTGATTGTGCAGTGAGCTAAATTAGCAAGTTGTATGCGCAAATTGCACACTCTATTCACTGTTCTGCAAATACTGACAATGGTTCAACCCTGCAGAAAGACTATCATATTTTGAGTCAGCAAAATATTATCTCACAGTGTACTTCATAAAGTATGTCCTCTTCTACAGTTCTTACTCTTTTTCCTCACTGTTTCGCTTTCTCATTATCTCCCCTGTCCCCCTCTCTCTTTAAACCCCAAAACTGTTCTCTGAAGTTCATCCTGTCTCCTTCCCCTTTGCTGCTTCTGCATTCCTCTCTCTCTCTTTCTCTGTCCTTTATTCCTTCACTGTCTCCTCCACCAGTCTTATAAGTTGTATTCAGTTAAGTCACTAATTTGGATTGTGTGGCTAGCTATTTCCCAGAGTGAATATACAGTTGCTGATTTTGTGTGACATGTCATTACATCAATGGCATTTGATGCTTGCTGCATATTAGCTTTCTAATGATTGTATAAGCAGGTCTACTTGAATGGGGCATACATACATTTTTCTTTTACTTTTATCAAGATCAAACTATTACTACTGAATGTTGAAACTTTTCTCTCCATACTTCTGTTCTGAATAGACTCCATGCAGCTGGACCTTCAAGGCAACAAATAATTAATTAATCTGCTTGGAAGGAGTGGTATTGAATGGTGTCCTATAGGCATTTTTTAAATTTACCTGTCCAGTGAAGGAAGTATTGAGGCAATCATTGCTAAGAGAAAGACAAAGAAAATCAAGTTTGCTTCTCACAATTGGTAGTGGTTGATTACTTAAATAAGTACTAGGCCGAGTAAGGCATTTAACTAACCATGAGAGGTTTCTGATAACCAGGGAATACTTCATACTGCCAAATCTTTAGGCTAAAGTCATCTATGGCTCAGCTCTGTGGCAAAGAGGGATAGGTCTTGACTATGATCTAGATGACCCAAGTTCAGTTAGTAATACAGGCACTGGAGAAGCCAGTTGGGGAAGGAGAAGAATAATGAGGGAGAGGCTTCTCGTCTCTTTTGGAGGTGTAGGCTGGGAGCATGAACATGTACCCCAGTATATGGAGTCCTCCTACAATCCCTGAAGGATACTGGAGATGGACAGAATTATTTGTCTACAGACAGAGTTGGACTATGGAGATGGAATCACTTGCAGAAGTGGGTGACAAACTCTCACATCACCTCACTGCATGCCCAACCCTTGGAACCTTACAGGCTTGAACATGGAAATGGAAGAGCTTAAAAGGCAAAAGCCCTTGATGGCTGCCTGGATGACAGCTCAGTTGTAGTCTTTCTACAGAAAGAAGAATAAATAGGTGATAGCAGCCTGGGTGGTGACTTGATGGTCAGCAAATGCAGAGAAAAAAATTACTACAATAAATAAATAATCAAGTAAGCAAATAAGGAAGGATGCAAAGCATATCACAGTGATTTTCTGTGGTTATGCTTAGAAACCTATGTAATTAATAATTAATAATATAAATAGTAATTGGTAGACCCTTTCCTAATCCCATTGTCCACCTCCATCTTACCCAGCAATATCTCTTTCTCACTTCACGTCAACTTTAACAAAATTACAAGACACACTATTCCCTTTAACTAAGGACTAAAGACACAGCCATGTTCATGGCTATCTGAAAATATCAAAAAACATGGAAAACATGGAAGCATGACTCTTTAAATAACCATCTGCATGATACCTTTTTTGTAGGACAGGAAATTAATGAGGATAGCCACTAACAGTGCTTAGGCAATGTCCTACACAAAAGCATGTTTCACTAATCTCCAGACCAAACCCTTTCTGGAAAGAAATAAAGCAACACTACAGGACAGCTCAGCAATAACACCCTAGGTTGTAACTTGCCGACCAACAACAGTAACTTTATTAATGAATATACGCATAGGCACTTTCTTCCCACATCTTTAAGGCAAATAACTGATAATTTCCCTTCAGCTAATTTCCTTTCAAATAAAAACTAAAATCAACCCCCTTCTAGGACCCCCCTTTATCGTATCCCCTCTTACATATCTGCATTCCATTTCACCACTATTTAAGATAAAGAACCCAAGAAACTATTGCAAACCCTTAATATCTCTGGAACCAGGTTTAGTGTACTGCACTCTGCTTACCTCCAACTAGTATCTAAAAAATTGCTAAACCTTTCACTCAAATATTTAATCTATCTCTAACCTTTGGCTTAATCCCATCTACATTTAAATATTCAGTTGTTATACCAGTACCAAAGTGTTCTACTCCCACTCATATAAAAGACAACAGACCAGTCTCCATCTTGTGTCCCATCACTAAGATTTTTAAAAACCTACTGTATAAACAGTTATTTAAGCAGATTAATAGTTTTGGTCTTCTATGTGATCAAAAGTATGGCTTACTAAATTTCTTCTGTATAGCAATGACTCTGATTACAGAAATAGACTATATATATATATATATATATATATATATATATATATATATATATATATATATATATATATATATAAAGAGAGAGAGAGAGAGCAAAAAAATATGGTTTTATAACAAGGGTGTTCACT
This sequence comes from Protopterus annectens, assembly GCF_019279795.1. NCBI lineage: Eukaryota > Metazoa > Chordata > Ceratodontiformes > Protopteridae > Protopterus > Protopterus annectens. Next base: position 1,005,813,053 of record NC_056746.1, on the reverse strand, counting down.
ATTATCTCCAGGGCATTTGAAACAGTTCCCTTCTAATCAATAAACAAGCTAAACTTAACTTTGGTGACAGCACAATTGTATTGTTCCAAAATTGCCTGAAGGACAGAATGTTTCAAATATATGCTAGTGACAGCCTGTCTAATAAGGGAATCTTCAACACAGGTATCCAACAAGGCTCAGGACTGGCTCCACTTCTGTCTTTCTTCTTTATTAATGATATTAGTTCTTGCCTCTCTCCCTTGAACCTATATATATATATATATATATATATATATATATATATATATATATATATATATATATCATTGAACCTGTCTCTAACACCAAACTATTAGGTGTCACCATTGACCACAAACTCAAATTTGACTTTCACATCAGCCATACCATTAAAACTGTTAACAAGAAACTCGGGTCCCTGTATAGAATAAAAAACTACCTTACCCCGAATACCAAACTCACTATCGCTCGAACACATCTCCTCTCCACCCTCTTGTACGCCTCCCCAGTACTCTCCTTTCTTAAAAAGCGTGAACTCAATATGCTTACTGTTGCCTATAACCACATCGCCAGATTTATTACAGGAACTCCATATCGAACTCACCACTGCCTTAACCTTAAGAAAATTGGCTGGTTAGAATTGCCCAACCTTCTCAAACTAAACCAACTCACTGAAGCTTTTAAAATAATAAACCACCCAGATAGAACTCCATCACTGAGTAGTATACTGATCCCCTATACCAACCTTAACTGCCTTCGATCGTCAAACAGTGTTCAAATACTCACCATTAAAGCAAAGAATATGGGCGGTGATGCTCTCTATGCTAATTCCATTGGAAAGCCTTGGAATTCACTTCCAAACCATATAAGAAATATGACTTCACTTAACCAATTCAAAAATAATCTCAAAGAATATCTGGCTATGTCCCTGTACTGAACCAGACTAACCTAGAGACTCGCTCCTCTCAATCCGACACCCCCTCTCTGACTTCAATTCCTTTAATTCTGGTCCCTCTGTGTTATCACCTCAACCTTATAATTGAATATTTAATGTTTTTATAATAAAAATGTATAGCCTGCTGCAATTGCTTTTTTATTTTCTCATCCTATGTTAATCCTACCTCATTGCGTGTAATTTGTATAGTTGTCATGTCATTATGTTGGAGCTTTTCTCCCCGGGCCTCTACTGAAAAAGGACATGTATCCAGCTAGACTAGCCCGGTCAACAAATGTAAAATAAAATAAATAAATAAATAAATATATATATATATATATATATATATATATATATATATATATAAATATATGGGTCTATATGACTTGGTCGACAGTTCATATGATCGACTGTTTATTTGGTCGACAGTTCATTTGATCGACAAGCATTTGCCCCCTTCCCCAATGTTGTGTGACCCTGGAGTTGATATATATAGTTAGGGGGGTGTGGGGGGCACAGCAACCCACATTGGGGGGTGTGGGGGGCGAAGCCCCCCACCTAAAGTGCTTGTTGATCAAATGAACTGTCAACCAAATAAACAGTCGATCATATGAACTGTCGACCAAGTCATATAGACCCATATATATATATATATATATATATATATATATATATATATATATATATATATGCAGATGATATCCTTCTCCTCATTTAAATAAAACACTTACCTGTCTACCACCGAACCTTCAAAAGAGTTACTGAGACCTATGCAAATGCGCTACTTCAAATAAGGTTTTAATAAACCCATGGGCTATGGTATTCTCTATACCACTCAAACTACCTGCATTAAAGCCAATTAATATCACTAAATGGAAATATTTAGATCTTACACTGCATCCCTCCCTTAGCTTTATAACTCATACTGACAAGATCACCTCCAAGTGATCTAAACTCAATTATGTTACACAGAATCTTATCTTTCATCCCCTGCTGCTAGGACTTATTTTACCAGAAACTTTGAAAGTCACTAGTTTTCACAGTTCTCTTTCCAACAAGCTCCCAGTCAGAGTGCCACAATGATCAACAATAGGTTCTACACTCTTCAATATTTTATAAATGACCTGCACATATCAGCCAAAGTATCAACTGTCAAACATTTCTCCACTGAATCATGTCCTGTTAAATGCCAAAAAAAAAAAAAAAACACACACACACACACACACACACACACACACACACACACACACACACACACACTTACTCTTCACACCAAAATCACTCTCAACAGCTAAGACTAGCTTTCTTTATCACCTCTGCAAGCAACACATTTGTAGAACTCATTAAATACATTAAACTACTTGGGGTCATTATTTTTTTCTTATTTTTTTATTGTTTTCCAGAATAAGTAACAGTTTCAGATAAATTAGATATTACAATATATAAATTCTGATTAAAAAATATTACAGAAAATGTGAGATAGTAGACAATTACAACAGTAAAATTATAACATTTGAATAACATAACTATTTATAAATGTGTCTGAGCATTTTGAAAGAAATTATTGCTTGAGATATAAACCATTTCAAATGAGATATTATCCATTTTCTCCAGAGTTTCTATTACTATTATCCAAGTATTCAGGTATGATGTAATTCTATTAGTTCTTTTCTTAACAGTTGTTATGTCCATTTGACCAACTGCCATAGTCATATTTTTAAATTCCTTAAATGTAGGAGAAGTTTTTTTTTTCAAGTTAATGGTAATTATCTTTCTAGCTATAGATAACAATGTCCATAGAAATGATAATCTGTTTCTTGTAATACAATTAGGTATAGGTGAGTTAAATAAAACCAGTGACCAACTGCCATAGTAAGATTTTTAAATTCCTTAAATGTAGGAGAAGTTTGATTTTTACAATTAATGGTAATTATCTCTCTGGCTATAGGTAACAATGTCCATAGAATTGATAATCTGTTTCTTTTAATACAATTAGGTATAGTTTTGTTAAATAAAACCAGTGTTTTAGTTAAATTAAAGTTGTCATTAAATATAGTTTGAAAGAAAGCGTTAATGTTATTTCAGTAATTTGTTTAGCTTTATACAGTCGTAGAATACATGTTCCAATTTGCTTTTAATTTCTTTTCACATTTCCAACAACTATCTTGTTTATCAAACATTAAAGCTAATTTATGTGGAGTGTAAAAAACGTCGACGAAGGAATCTCCATGAGAAGAGATGCCAATGTATTGACAATGTAGTATATTTGAAAGACTTTAAAAAAGTTTTTTCTTATCATCTTGAGGTGGATTTTTTGTTAATCTTTGTGTAATAGTTACAATAAATGTTTTTTGATATACTTTCATTTCTTTAAGTAGTTGATAAATAATAGATAAGTATCCTTTTCCTTGATGAGGTTGATTTGTGATGATTATTATATAGTTAGTGAGTTTAGATATTTCATGTCTAATAGAAATTTGCATTATCTCTCTCTTATTTATTAAATATTGTCTCAATGTTTGTAATGTTAGCCATAAGTAATTTGTTAAATTGTATTTATCAATAAGATAGGTTATGGATGGTATCTTATCTAATAATTGATGCCAATAGATTAATTCTGCTTTCTTCAGTGTTTTCATTTTATTAAATTGAAGTATTTCAGATTTTTTAGGAGTGTATGCTATTTGGAAACAGTAAAAATATCCAGGATTTGGTAGTAGAATCTGAGTTTACAATTTTTTTTTAAATGTAGTTAATGTGTAATTTATATAAGATGATGATATTTTATTATTTTTGTTTTCTAAAATATACAATTTCAAAAGCCAGAAAAAAAAATGATACAATAAGTAAATGTTTTTGAGTATAACTTTGTGTAGTTGCTAAGCAAATTTGTTCATGTAGTAATTTCCATATGGAAGTAAATGAAGAGTTGAGCCGAGTCATAATGATATATTTTTAACTACTGCAAATATAGCGTAAAGTTCCATGTCGGGTAGATTAATTCCTCCATCTTCCCAATTTGGTAAGTGATTGTTTAGAGCTATTCGGAGTTTAAGTGGATACCATAGGAATGTTAACATTATTTTATTATATTTTTGCATTATAGATTTAGGTGGTAGTAAAGAGAATACTTGACTGAGATATAGTAATTTGGTGAAAATAATTGATTTAATCAAAAACAGCCTGTCCTCCATTGTAAAAAGATATTTGTTCCAATTTGTAATCATTGTTTCTATATTATTTATTACAGTGGTGTAGTTAAATATTATAGTGTCATTTAAGTCATGAGTTAAATATACTCCCAAATATTGAAGTTTACCATCAGAAACAACATATTTTGAAAGGTTCTTATTTAAATTGATATTTATTTTGGTACTCAGACATAGTATATTTGTTTTTTTCTTCATTAAACTATAACCCTGAGACTTTTTGGAAGTTAGTCATGCATTTAAATAATGCTTGTAGAGAATTATTTGCATTGGTCAGAGTTAAGAGAATATCATCTGCAAACAATTGAAGTTTTAGGCTTAAACTTTTAGTTATTTCTATACCTTATATATTATCTTGTGATCTAATATTGTTTGCAAAAGGCTCAATCAATAAAGCAAATAGCAAAGGTGACAAAGGACATCCTTGTTTGGTTCTTTTTTTAACTGAGATAGGGTCTGATCTATAAGATCCTAGTTTGACATATGCTAAAGAATTTTTGTATTGGGATATTATTAAGTTTATAAATGGTTTGTGAAAGTTGTATTCTTCTAAAACTAAGTTTAAATATGTCCAATTAAATGTATCAAAAGCACTACTAATGTCTAAGGAAACTAAGGTTAAATCATTGTTTTTATGTTTAGCATAATATATTAGTGTTATAATTCTTTTAATGTTATCATAAGTATTTCTTCCTTTTATAAAGCCTGTCTGATCTTCATATATTAATATGAGGAGTAAATGCTTGGTTCTATTTGCGAAAATTGCCATAAACATTTTATAATCTATGTTCAGTACAGATATAGGTCTGTACGAGGAACAATATTTGTCATCTTTACTGGGTTTTATTATTATTGAAGAAATTAATGAATATTTCCATGAAGGGGGTTTGAATAATTCTTCTTTAGATATGTTATATACTTTTAAGATTAAAGATAATGACTGTTCTGGTAATAGCTTGTACATTTCTGGTAATATGTTATCTGGTCCAGGAGCCTTATTTACTTTAAGTGCAGAAATTTTTTTAATTTATTTCATTTCATTCAAGATTTTAATTCAGTCATTGTCATTGGTCTATTGATTATGTCAATTTGATGTTGGGTTAACTTAATAGATATATTTTTGTTAAGAAAAGGTTTAATATCAGTTATTGAAATAAGGTCAAGATTTGTTGTATTAAGAGTATTATAATGAAGTCTAAATGCTTCTAGTATGTTATTAAAATATGTTACTACTTTGTTTGTTTGAGAGTTGCAAATTCTTTTTATTTGCCTAGATTTAATAATTTTTGTCCTGTTTGCTAATTGCCTTTGATTAAGGGAGTTCATAGAATAAGAATTTAATTTAATTTTCTCAGGATTTATCATAGTTTTGTGGTGTAGTATTTCTGAGTATTTGTTATTGATTTGTGTTAATTCTGGGATTAAGTTAGATTTGCCTTTCTTTATTTCTAATTTGAGGCTATCTAGTTTAGTTTGCAAATCCATAATTTCTTTATTCCATGTTTTTTTCTTATTAATATACCATGATAGTGTTTTACCATACATATATGATTTTAATGAGTCCCATATGTATATTTCTGATATATCTTCAGTATTATTCATGTCCAAGAAATACTTTATTTAATTTATATAGTATTCTTTAAATTCATCTAGATTTGTTAAGTATGAGGGTATTCTAGTAATAGGCAAATAAAATAAATGTTCAGTAGCTATTTCAAATAGTATTGTGTTGTGACCCGACAGAGGATAGGCTATTACTTTAACTGTATATAATCTATTTATTAAGTCATTTGATACATAAACTCTGTCTATACATGAATGTGATTTATGTCTGTGTGAATAAAAGGTAAAAAAGAATGAATTTTGGTCAGCAAATTGATTAACATCTTTAATTATTATAGAGTCAATATATTTCATTAGAGCTTTGGATGCAGGAGATTTCTTTTGTTTACAATGAGAATCAGAGTCTTTGTCATCCATAATACAATTGAAGTCTCCTGCTATTATTAGGCTACCTTTTGTATGGTGTATAATATCTTCTAAGTGATTATTAACTGTTTTAATGCCTACCCCAGGTATCCAATATATATTATCCAAGGTATAGATTTTATTATTCATTTCAAGTGTTACTAAGCAAAACATTCCTGTAGAATCTTGATATGTTGATATTATTTTGGGAGATAATATAGAATTTCTAATTAATATGGCTACTCCTCTTTTCTTTTGTTTATAGATTCATAGATTATAGATTAGCACTAAGCTAACTGCCCTTGTGAGCCATTTTAAGCCTAATCCTAAAATCCTAAATTGTGACATTGTGAATACTGTATAATTATTAATGTTTAATTTATTTATATTATCATTGATGAGATGTGTTTCCTGAAGAAATACCAATAAGGGTTTATGTAAGTTTAAGTATTTGTATAAACTTCTCCTTTTGTTGTTATTATTAAGACCATTAACATTAATGGATAAACACTTCATATTTTATTTAGATGTGTGACAGTTTGTAATACGATATATACTTAATTGTTTGACTGTAATTGCATTATACAGAAAAGGATTTAGGTGTGTATGGAATATGTTTTCTTTTTTGTAGGACACCTTAAACAGCAAATCTAACATGTTTATGAAACCACAACTATGAAAAATACTATTTACACCTACTACTATCAGGACTAAATCTGCCTGTCTGGGTGAAACAGTCACACAGAAGGAGCTTTTGATCCTGACTATCCTATACTGAGTGAGACTCTCAACCTAGTATATTCTGTATTTATAGATTATATGATGAGAAAATATAATTTCAGCCTAAAATCTTAAGTAAGGGTGTAATGATTTTAGCATCAAGTCATGGTAACTATGTAACCTAGTAATATTTAGTTGGATATTTAATCTAATATTATTAGATATAAAGCCAAGGAAAAAATAGTGATATGGTTTTGTTAGTCTCATATCATATATGCACAGACTATTATATAGTAATCACCATTTTGAGCAACATATGAGATCTTAAGTGCCTATATGATATATATTTCCAGCACATATTAATCAATATCAAATTTAGGCTGATCATGTCACAGTCCATAACAGAGTTTAGCTGGGAATATTACTCTGATTGGAATCCTTTCTTGTACAGCTCCACTTCATCAGGAATAGCAAAACATTAACAGAGAATAAGATAACTTTCTAAATATTTGTATTAAACTAACTAGACACCACCAGTCTTCATTCTCACTTTATGCAGGTCTATATGACTTAAAATCAAATCAAGTAACCACATATTGAACCTTATATTCATATGTTATTTCACCTTTAAGACAGTATATATTTCTCTTGTATTTATTCTGTTTGGGTCATACACATACCAAAAAAGGGGGGCGATCTGACTTATTCTTGGTATTTAGGCATGTGAAGCTCTTTTAAATGTACATTATTAACATCAACGCTTTATAAATGATCTTTCAGAAACATGTCATCAGTATGATCAATATATTTATAGTTTTGTTAAGCACTACCATTTCTCTCTTGCATTTGGTTTTGAGAAAATTATTCACTTTCATTTAGACATTGAATATGCACCTGCATACAGAGTATTAATAAAATTTCTTCATGCCTTACTATGTATTTTTCAGATTATCAATTAATCACTTGTGAACACTGACTGTCTCTGATAGTGGGAATATGTAACAAGCGTATGGTTAGAGTTCTGACCTTAAAATGTTATCCATTCGTACCTGTAATGCTATATCTTTTTTCAGGAAGCATTTCCTTATTTTTATTGTTGACTGCTGCTTTATGTTTGTAGTTTCCTGTTTTGCACTTTAATTTTGGCTTTCTGAAGAAAGTTTATCAGAAAAATAGTGGTCGCTAATTGTATAAGGGATCCATGACACTTCTGCAGGTTTAGGATGATGCCATCACCTAGGCAACAGTTTACTTGAAGTCTGTGAAGGGCAAAAAACTCTGATTAAGTCTTTCTTGAAAAATTAGGGCTGCTGAATTTTGCTTTCATCTCGTGAGGCTGGTGGGAACGCAGTGCAAAAAGAAAACTCTGACGGAGAGAATCCAAGCATGACTCGTGTACTCCACAAGGGGGAATTCAGAAACTCAGTAAGATAAACAGTTGTAAATGATTGGGAGTGATCCCCATGAGCAAGTGCATATATTAGTATATTCTAAGTGAAGTGTTTGCAGTTTCAAAATAACAATTTTCAAATGTAACACTGCCCTGCCTACAAATAAAATCTCTTACAGCAAATTCAATAAAATGAACATCTTCTTAAAAAAGAACTTCATTTTAACAAAAACATTAAGCTATTTCACACAGTATCTATCATCCAATACCAGCTATTCATATATCTTGATGTTTATCATTTTGAAATCATAGCTACAAGAAGGACATATAATTACATATTATTAAGCCCTACATTTTATTTTAGTTCATTTACTTTCATGTTTGTTTTATCAAGTTTCTTTTTGAAGAGAGTGTGCATGATAGGACCAAGCAGACATGTCAAAGGAAACTATGTTATTAAGGCATATAAAAGATACATATGTGTTTCTGACCCTTTTCTTTTTCCCTTCTTATGCCATTAGGCAAATATACCCCATATCAATTCTTTAGTGTTTATGGATTTTTTATTAGTGTAATGTTAAATATCATCTTATTGCTGTATACCATTACCACTAGTTATCAGCTAGTGTTGTCATAACAGTTTTATATGTAGTAATGTACAATTCCCATGAAGTACATTTAATATATTATTTAGGGCTAAATAAATTATGCAGTTATGTATAACTGGTATATATATATATATATATATATATATATATATATATATATATATATGGGTCTACTTTGTTTCACAGAATGGCATTTCGTCGAACTTTCATTTCACTGAAAGTTCATTACATCGACAAGCATTTGCCCCCTTCCCCAATGTTGTGCGACCCTGGAGTTGATATATATAGTTGGGGGTGTGGGGGGCACAGCCCCCCACATTGGGGGGTGTGGAAGCCCCCACTAAATGCTTGTCGATGTAATGAACTTTCAGTGAAATGAAAGTTCGACGAAATGCCATTCTGTGAAACAAAGTAGACCCATATATATATATATATGTATATATATATATATATATATATATATATATATATATATATATATATAAACATACATACATAGATAAAAAATGTTATTATTATACTTGATATATAGAATTAAATAAATGATGCACCTGTTTTAAATGATGGATATTATGTTGAGACATTCTTAACATTTGACAATATTTCTTTTCCCTTTTACGTTCACCCTTCATTCCCTGTTTCAATGAAATATAGGAATTAGAATTTTGCAGCTGTGTCGTAATAAAGAAAAGAATAATAGATTATTATTTGTTCATTTGTCTTTTAGTTTTTTCTTCTTCTGTTCAACTACTTTCCAGTCACTTCTCTCTGCATTTCTCTTGGGTGTGCTGTTTGTCCAGTCCATAACTACATCTTGTTCAATTATGTTGTTGTTTAGCAAGTATTTTGATACTGTGTGTAGTGAGTCAAACATTTTTATTCCTTTTGGAAAGAACATTTTCCATCTGGCAGGGAATAATAAATGTGTCTTAAGTTATTACTACTCAGCCAAGCTCCTCGTGGTCCTGCAGAGAGGGGCTAGCAGCAAAGAGGCTAAAAGAGCGACTGCTTACCTGATAAAAGTGGGTTTCTTTCCTGCTACTACCTCAGCGACTGTCCGATCTAGCTAAATAGCAAGTATTTCCGCTTCTTTAACTGTTTTAAACTGTTTGAAGTTGTTTTTGCACCTGCACTTTTAAAGTTTGTCCTGTTTGTTGCATTTACCTGTTGAGGCTACACACTCAAGGGCGCTAGCCTGTGTTACATATTTATTGCATTTTCCTGCTGTTTATTTGCAAAAAAAAGAAAAAAAAACAAAAAAATTATCCTTGTTTCCCGCTTTTCCTGACCTAGAGTAGTCCAAATACAGGCTTTGATGTATTCTGGACTTTTGGAAAGTTCCTGTGTTGCCCATTTCCTTTCTTGGATAAAAGGAGGCTTCTTTGTTCACCAGTGTGAGTGGGGAGCTTAGAGCAGCCTATCTATCCCTGGAGGAGTGTTCCCAGCACACAAATCTGGTAGTCTATTGGCCACTTTGGGCCAATTTCTAGCTTTTTCAAGTCCCCCTGTATAAAACCCGCTTTGGCGCGGTTTTTGCGCTTGTTACTACTCAGCCAAGCTCCTCGTGGTCCTGCAGAGTGGTGCTAGCAGCAGAGAGGCTAAAAGAGTGACTGCTTACCTGATAAAAGTGTTTTTTCTTTCCTGCTACTACTTGGGCAACTCTCCGATCTATCTAAATAGCAAGTATTTCTGCTTCTTTAACTGTTTTAAACTGTTTAAAGTTGTTTTTGCACCTGCACTTTTAAAGTTTGTCCTGTTTGTTGCATTTACCTGTTGAGGCTACACACTCAAGTGTGCTAGCCTGTGTTACATATTTATTGTATTTTCCTGCTGTTTATTTGTAAAAAAAAGAAAAAAAAACAAAACAATTATCCTTGTTTCCCGCCTTTCCTGACCTAGAGTAGTCCAAATACAGGCTTTGCTGTATTCTGGACTTTTGGAAAGTTCCTGTGTTGCCCATTTCCTTTCTTGGATAAAAGGAGGCTTCTTTGTTCACCAGTGGGAGTGGGGAGCTTAGAGCAGCCTATCTATCCCTGGAGGAGTGTTCCTAGCACAAGAATCTGGTAGTCTATTGGCTGTTTATGGCGAATTTCTAGTTCTTTCAAGTCCCCCTGTATAAAACCCACTTTGGCACGGTATTTGCACTTGTTACTACTCAGCCAAGCTCCGCGTGGTCTTGCAGAGTGGTGCTAGCAGCAGAGAGGCTAAAAGAGCGACTGCTTACCTGATAAAAGTGTTTTTTTCCTGCTACTACCTGGGCGACTGTCCAATCTAGCTAAATAGCAAGCATTTCTGCTTCTTTAACTGTTTTAAACTGTTTAAAGTTGTTTTTGCACCTGCACTTTTAAAGTTTGTCCTGTTTGTTGCATTTACCTGTTGAGGCTACACACTCAAGTGCGCTAGCCTGTGTTACATATTTATTGCATTTTCCTGCTGTTTATTTGCAAAGAAAAAAGAAAAAGAAAAAAAATGATCCTTGTTTCCCATCTTTCCTGACCTAGAGTAGTCCAAATACAGGCTTTGCTGTATTCTGGACTTTTGGAAAGTTCCTGTGTTGCCCATTTCCTTTCTTGGATAAAAGGAGGATTTTTTTGTTCACCAGTCGGAGTGGGGAGCTTAGAGCAGCCTATCTATCCCTGGAGGAGTGTTCCCAGCACAAGAATCTGGTAGTCTATTGGCTGTTTTGGGCCAATTTCTAGCTATTTCAAGTCCCCCTGTATAAAACCCGCTTTGGCGCATTTTTTGCGCTTGTTACTACTCAGCCAAGCTCCTCGTGGTCCTGCAGAGTGGTGCTAGCAGCAGAGAGGCTAACAGAGTGACTGCTTACCTGATAAAAGTGGGTTTTCTTTCCTGCTACTACCTGGGCAACTCTCCGATCTATCTAAATAGCAAGTATTTCTGCTTCTTTAACTGTTTTAAACTGTTTAAAGTTGTTTTTGCACCTGCACTTTTAAAGTTTGCCCTGTTTGTTGCATTTACCTGTTGAGGCTACACACTCAAGTGTGCTAGCCTGTGTTACATATTTATTGTATTTTCCTGCTGTTTATTTGCAAAAAAAAAGAAAAAAAAACAAAAAAATTATCCTTGTTTCCCGCCTTTCCTGACCTAGAGTAGTCCAAATACAGGCTTTGCTGTATTCTGGACTTTTGGAAAGTTCCTGTGTTGCCCATTTCCTTTTTTGGATAAAAGGAGGCTTCTTTGTTCACCAGTGGGAGAGGGGAGCTTAGAGCCGCCTATCTTTCCCTGGAGGATTGTTTCCAGCACAAGATTCTGGTAGTCTATTGGCCATTTTGGGCCAATTTCTAGCTCCTTCAAATCCCCCTGTATAAAACCCACTTTGGCGCAGTTTTTGCACTTGTTACTACTCAGCCAAGCTCCTCGTGGTCCTGCAGAGTGGGGCTAGCAGCAGAGAGGCTAAAAGAGCGACTGCTTACCTGATAGAAGTGTTTTTTTTCCTGCTACTACCTGGACGACTGTCCGATCTAGCTAAATAGCAAGTATTTCTGCTTCTTTAACTGTTTTAAACTGTTTAAAGTTGTTTTTGCACCTGCACTTTTAAAGTTTGTCCTGTTTGTTGCATTTACCTGTTGAGGCTACACACTCAAGTGCGCTAGCCTGTGTTACATATTTATTGCATTTTCCTGCTGTTTATTTGCAAAAAAAAAGAAAAAGAAAAAAAGTTATCCTTGTTTCCCGCCTTTCCTGACCTAGAGTAGTCCAAATACAGGCTTTGCTGTATTCTGGATTTTTGGAAAGTTCCTGTGTTGCCCATTTCCTTTCTTGGATAAAGGGAGGCTTCTTTGTTCACCAGTGGGAGTGGGGAGCTTAGAGCAGCCTATCTATCCCTGGAGGAGTGTTCCTAGCACAAGAATCTGGTAGTCTATTGGCCGTTTTGGGCCAATTTCTAGCTCTTTAAAGTCCCCCTGTATAAAACCCACTTTGGCGCAGTTTTTGCACTTGTTACTACTCAGCGAAGCTCCTCGTGGTCCTGCAGAGTGGTGCTAGCAGCAAAGAGGCTAAAACAGCGACTGCTTACCTGATAAAAGTGTTTTTCTTTCCTGCTACTACCTGGGCGACTGTCCGATCTAGCTAAATGGCAAGTATTTCTGCTTCTTTAACTGTTTTAAACTGTTTAAAGTTGTTTTTGCACCTGCACTTTTAAAGTTTGTCCTGTTTGTTTCATTTACCTGTTGAGGCTACACACTCAAGTGCACTAGCCTGTGTTACATATTTATTGCATTTTCCTGCTGTTTATTTGCAAAAAAAGAAAAAAAAAATTATCCTTGTTTCCCGCCTTTCCTGACCTAGAGTAGTCCAAATACAGGCTTTGCTGTATTCTGGACTTTTGGAAAGTTCCTGTGTTGCCCATTTCCTTTCTTGGATAAAGGGAGGCTTCTTTGTTCACCAGTGGGAGTGGGGAGCTTAGAGCAGCCTATCTATCCCTGGAGGAGTGTTCCCAGCACAAGAATCTGGTAGTCTATTGGCCATTTTGGGCCAATTTCTAGTTCTTTCAAGTCCCCCTGTATAAAACCCACTTTGGCGCGGTTTTTGCACTTGTTACTACTCAGCCAAGCTCCTCGTGGTCCTGCAGAGTGGTGCTAGCAGCAGAGAGGCTAAAACAGCGACTGCTTACCTGATAAAAGTGTTTTTTTTCCTGCTACTACCTGGGCAATTGTCCGATCTAGCTAAATAGCAAGCATTTCTGCTTCTTTAACTGTTTTAAACTGTTTAAAGTTGTTTTTTGCACCTGCACTTTTAAAGTTTGCCCTGTTTGTTGCATTTACCTGTTGAGGCTACACACTCAAGTGCGCTAGCCTGTGTTACATATTTATTGCATTTTCCTGCTGTTTATTTGCAAAAAAAAAAAAAAATTATCCTTGTTTCCCGCCTTTCCTGACCTAGAGTAGTCCAAATACAGGCTTTGCTGTATTCTGGACTTTTGGAAAGTACCTGTGTTGTCCATTTACTTTCTTGGATAAAAGGAGGCTTCTTTGTTCACCAGTGGGAGTGGGGAGCTTAGAGCAGCCTATCTATCCCTGGAGGAGTGTTCCCAACACAAGAATCTGGTAGTCTATTGGCCGTTTTGGGCCAATTTCTAGCTCTTTCAAGTCCCCCTGTACAAAACCCACTTTGGCGTGGTTTTTGCACTTGTTACTACTCAGCCAAGCTCCTCGTGGTCCTGCAGAATGGTGCTAGCAGCAGAGAGGCTAAAAGAGCGACTGCTTACCTGATAAAAGTGTTTTTTTCTGCTACTACCTGGGTGACTGTTCGATCTAGCTAAATAGCAAGTATTTCTGCTTCTTTAACTGTTTTAAACTGTTTAAAGTTGTTTTTGCACCTGCACTTTTAAAGTTTGTCCTGTTTGCTGCATTTACCTGTTGAGGCTACACACTCAAGTGCACTAGCCTGTGTTACATATTTATTGCATTTTCCTGCTGTTTATTAAAAAAAAAAAAGAAAAAGAAAAAAATTATCCTTGTTTCCCGCCTTTCCTGACCTAGAGTAGTCCAAATACAGGCTTTGCTGTATTCTGGACTTTTGGAAAGTTCCTGTGTTGCCCATTTCCTTTCTTGGATCAAGGTAGGCTTCTTTGTTCACCAGTGGGAGTGGGGAGCTTAGAGCAGCCTATCTATCCCTGGAGGAGTGTTCCCAACACAAGAATCTGGTAGTCTCTTGGCCGTTTTGGGACAATTTCTAGCTCTTTCAAGTCCCCCTGTATAAAACCCGCTTTAGCGCGGCTTTGCACGATTTTGCGCATAGCGCAGCATTGGGCAGCTCCACTTAATTGGGTTTAAACCATTCTCGGCTCTTCACTTTTTCCCTTAGAACTGCTCTAGTTCTCATAATAAACACCCTATTCCTACTCTACAGCCTGGCACTTGTTCACTAAAGCAATTATATAAGTCAACACTAAAAAATTAAAAGCACTACATCCTCACAAACTCCCATTGAGTACATTACTCCCCAGTGGCCCTTTTTTTTCAATTTTAAAGGAGTTCCATGTACTATTCTAGCATGTCCAAAGGTCAGTTGGTAGTATCCTCTCCAGTCCAGCTGGTGAATCTGGGAATCTTGAGGCAATGTTACAACTGCCTCATGTACACTGACAACCCTCTCCTCCTCCCAACAAGTTCCAACATATGTGAGAGATGCAACCATATAGCCAAACTGGAGGCTCAGCTCTCTCAACTCAGTACTGGAGTAACCAGTCAGGAGGAGAAGGTATCCACACTCACTACAATTCCAGTCTCACATAGACCTACCACGACAGCAAACCAAACACATAAACATACAAAAACATACACGGAGGCTCTTATTAAAAATCTGCCTAAGCAGCAGAGACCTCCAAAGCAGACACCCAAGCAACTGCTGCCCCAAAACAAAACACGTGCAACACATAGTTCACAAAGCCAGTGTGCCGAACAGTCACAGCCCTTAAGGCTAAACAACACACCTGATACACTTGTAATAGGTGATTCTATCGTCAGGTACACTGACGTCCGCTCAGCATGCTGAACAAGAAGAAGGTCATGGTGAGCTGCCTATCAGGTGCTAGGATCCGTCACCTAACACAAGCACTCAGGTCACTTCAAGACAAGTACAAATATGACTCAGTCATTGTCCATGCTGGTGTGAATGACCTGAGACATACCTCCCTGGACTACATGAAAAGAGACATAGAGGAGCTCAATGAGCATGTAGCCCAAGCCAGTATGACCCTGACCTTGAGTAGCATCTTACCCTCACCAAGAATGATGCCACAATATGAAGACAAGATGATCAATTTCAACAATTGGCTTAAGTATTGGTGTCATTCAAAGGGATCCAATGCCTGTCAGCCTGGGATGATATGCTCGACAAGCCACTCTGCTTCGCTAGGGATGGCTTGCACCTGTCAGCCCTGGGCTTTTGGATATTGGCAAAGGCTCTTGCCACCCCCATAGTGCCTTTTTTAGGCAAGGCTCAAAAGACAAACCCACCTCCATAGGTATCACAAGGGATAAGAAACTAAGAGTAATGCTACTCAGTGCCAGAAGTCTAAACCACAAGATGCACGCACTCGAAACTCTCTTTAGCATGGAGAACATTGATATCTGTGCAGTAACAGAAACCTGGTTCAAGACTCCAGAGAGCAACCCAGCACTACCAGGTTATACCTCATACCATGCTTTTCGGCCCCAAAACTCGGACTGAACCACAAAAGGAGGGGGACTATCAATATTCGTCAAAGATACCCACATCTCCAGGTTGGTGGCACAGCACGAAGCATTGGAGACTATCCATGTGCAACTAACAGTGGATAAAACTGCCTTCCAGTTTATATCCTGCTACAGACCACCCTCCCAAACCCAGGAACCCCACTCAGCCTTCCTGAGAACACTGGAAAATATGAAGGTCTCTCCAAACACCATTATGTTGGGCGACTTCAACTACCCAAACATAGACTGGGAGCATTACTCTAGCTCCAACACCCTAGCCCAAAGGTTCCTAGAATTTATAAACTCATACGCTATGGAACAACTTGTGACCACTCCCACAAGAGGGGAAATCATACTGGACATGATCATCACCAACATGGGGACTCTATGCTCCAGACCAGAAGTGTATCCCTCACTGGTAAGATCAGACCATAAATTAATCTCACTGGATATCCACATCCCGACCCCACCCCCTGCCCAGAAAACCACAGTGAAAAACTTCTCTAAATCAAACTTCACACTACTCAAAACCAAGGTGAAATCCTTCAAAGCCCCCGGGCCTGTGGAAAATATGGCCCAGACTGCAGAATCCTTTATAAATGCATTCTATGAACACCTTCAGGAATGCATGGATCATGCAATCCCAAATAAAACTAAGACCCAGTCCCCCAAAGGCAGACGTCCTGTCTGGTGGACCCCAGCCATAAACAAACTATACAATAGAAGAAGAAAGTTACTACATGATAGAGCAAAATCCCAAAAAGGGAAGGCATCTCTGATCAGTATTAGCAAATACTACAGGCACTCATAAAATCATCTAAGGCCAGCTTCCAGAGAAAAATTGCACAGGACACTAAAGGTAATCACAAAGCTTTCTTTAGTTATGTCATGAACCTGGGTGGGAATTCCCAGATATGCTCAGAATTAGTCCAAAATGACAAAAAATACACTGAACCCACAGACATTCTCCCCTCCCTCCCCACCAAAAGAGTAAATATCTGTTCCAGCAGAGTGCTGCCCCCCTGACATCTCAGATGCTCAGGTAAAAACCGTCCTCCCCAAAGCAAAAAACACAGCATCAATGGGACCAGACGGTGTCCTGGGCTGCATCCTACATGAACTCCAAGATGAGCTGAACCCAAACATAAAGCTACTGTTCAATCTCAGCCTTACTACAGGATATGTACCCAAAGAGTGGCGTACAGCAACAGTAGTCCCTCTCCACAAAGGTGGTGCCTCAACGGATCCTGGAAACTATTGTCCCATAAGCCTGACTGGCTTGGTCTGCAAAGCTATGGAAAGGATCATCATGGAACTCATAAATAAAGATATTGGGGACCTACAGACACTGGATCCTACCCAGTTCGACTTTGTTAAGGGCAGATCCTGCCTCTTAAACCTGATCAATTTGTTTGAAACAGTCACCAAGGCCATTGACGAGGGGAAGGTGGTCCACACAGCTTACCTGGACCTCGCAAAAGCCTTCGATACAATACCCCACTCAGACATCATAGATAAGCTATCCAGCTTAAATATAAACCCCTATGTCACTAGATGGGTTGCAAACTGGCTCAAGGACAGAACCCACATGGTTAGAATTGCTGGAGCCATGTCAGACTCCAAACCAGCTACAAGTGGCACAAGGCTCAGTCCTGGGACCTCTCTTGTTCGGTATATATTTCTCGGAGGTACAGGCCAACATGGAAGGACAGTGGCTGACCAAGTTCGCAGATGACTACACACTGGGCGCCATAATCAACTCTCTAGCTGACACAAGCATCCTCCAAAAGGGTCTCATAGAAACAGACAACTGGTTCCAGAGCCATGGCCTCAAGCTAAACGTCAAAAAGTGTATAGTCATTTCCTTTGACAAAAACAAAGTGCCCACAAATTACCACATAGGTGGTAATCCATTAAGTATGGAAGAAGTAATTAGGGACCTGGGGACCCAAGTTGATAGCAATCTCTCATTTGACAACCACGTGGCCAAAGTGGTTAGAAAAACATTCTATATAGCCCACCTAATCATGAAGGGATTCACATCTAGATCAGGGGAGGTCATTGTGCCTCTTTACTCATCCCTCATCAGGCCCATAATTGAGTAAAATGCCCCTTTTGGGATATACCTTACCAGACACCTGCAGCAACTGGAAAGACCCCAAAAGTACCTCACCAAGAGGATCAAAGGGCTCAAACAGATGCCATATGCTGCCCGGTTAAAGAAACTCCAGCTCTACTCGGTTGCATACCACCTGCTTAGAGGTGATCTGTGCCTGACGTATAAAGCCATGTCCAACCCGGAATTAATGGACATGCTGCACCTCAGAAAATCCAAATCCCATCGAGCTATGTACTCGAGGGACTTGAACCTCAGCACAGAAATAAATAGGACATGCTGGAGGGACAGATTCATAACCCAGAGGCTCCCATCGCTCTGGAATAAAATCCCAGTCCAAGTTAAGCAGAGTCCCTCACTGACTCTCTTCAAGAGGAATCTTGACGAGTGGATGGGAGATCATAGGTTTACCCCGGGTATCACTTCTGTGTCACTGTTAGACAGAGGCACAGTAAACTAAACCTCGAAAAAGGGCATAGTAAAAATTCATCTAAATGGGTGGCGAAAGCCAAACACACTCGGGCTAGGCTTACAAATGCCCTAGGGCAGATAGCTTAGTATGAACATATGAACCTATGAACCTATGTTTATTTTTCAGTGCTCCTATAGCACAGCAAATTCTATCAGACAGATACAGAAAAACTCTTGCCTCATCAATACTTATTCCCTTCCTCCTTTACACTGCCTCTGTTTTCACAAACCCCAACAGTCCCTCCAAACTAAATTTAAGCAATGGTATAACAAAATAGCCAGATTCACTAGCAACCATATTGCAAAAGTCCATCACTAGGTCACCTTAAAGGATTTACTGCGGTAAGAACTCCCTCACTACTTTTATATAATTCCACTAATAACAGTACATAAAATCATCCAAAATTCATCAAACTGCCCTGCATTAGCACATGTAGTGGAACCTCACTCCTGGGCAAGAAAACTTTACTGACAAACACCTACTCACAATAACCAAAACTCACAATTCCACAAAAAGTTCTCTGTACTCCAGATATGTCTCAGAGATCTGGAACGTGATTCCCACTGACATCAGATTACAAACCAACCTATGCAGATTCAAATCCCTTGTAAAATACTATTTATCAAATGTATGGCTTTGCTCCTGCACTTCCCCTAGCTAGTTTACCCCAACTTCTACCTGCAATGCATCAAGCTATACTGACACCTGACTCTCTTCCTCAGTCTGACTGTTTGCTGCTCTTCTTTCCATCTCCCCCTGTTTTCTGGATTTCTCCCAGAATCCCACTCCAACTATTGTCTAGTCCAGTTTTCTTACTACCCAACAGAAAATCCCCCTTCCCACTGTTTGTACCCTGCCTCATAATACTTTCTCCCCAGTCTGCTGCAGATGAACACAGTACAAAATGTGCAATTTATTACTGCATCTGTGAAAGTATGTTTTCTTTTGTGCTAATTTTTCTCTCACTGCAATAAGCCAATGACAACTGGTTTATTAATTAATTCTCTGCATAATGCAATGTGCCTTTATATAACCACTCTAAGGATGATAAAAATGTATAGTAGTTGTTTTTCTAATTCCATACCACAATGTTACGTAGGGGCTATCTGAATGATATCTGTTATATGCTCTACCATTTCAATTTAAAAATCAGATTTTTTTGCTGCAGCTGAAGTTTCAGTGTCGCCTGTACCTGCTATCCAAATGCTGTCTGTTTCTTGCTGTTCCGTTGCAGTGTATGGATGTACTATTATTTTACTGTAATTAGAACTGCTTTTAAATTTATTATACTGTTCCATTACTATCTATAAATGTGTTATGATTTTACTGTAATTGGAGCTTTTCTACCCAGGTCTCCACTAAAAATGGCTACCACTGGCCATTCAGACTTTTCTGGTCAGCATGAGTAGAAACTTACTCTGTCTCCGAGCAGGAAAGTGTCAGTTTAGTTGATTGCCATTTCAGCAAAAATGTTTCTGACAGAGTTGAATTCCCTGTTCTCCACTCTTATGTAATCTTGAAGTAAGTATATTGAAGTTCATGGGGTGTGGGTAGTGTTCCCCTCACATGGGGTTTGCAGGGCAGAAAAAAAAGTGCTTTTGGTGAAACATTTCAGATGTTTTTCCATTCTGGGAATGTGAGGTCAGTCTATCCATGATCCTATCTCTGCTTAGTATATAACAGTTAAAAGCTGCAGATTACTAGCTGACCCTCAAAAACACCACTGTGAGGTTCTAAAGGGACTCATATGGTTTCTAGTACAATCTAGGGCCATGTTTTTACTAGGTAGTATATTTTTAAAAAATTTGAAACATGATTACTGCTCATCACTAAAGCATAAACTTCCCCTCACAGGAAAAAAATGACTATCTAAAAAACAGCCAGGAAGGAAACCTAATTCTAAGTAGACCACCATTTAAATCAGGTGTTGGTTAAAGAGCCTTTTCAAGACACGAACCTGCAACATGGAATCATTTGCCAATAGAAGTTACAAATCACTAAGAACATGGAGCTTTTAAAACTTCAATAAAAAAAAAATCTTCAAAGAAGTGTCCTTTCTTTCATGACAATGGCTAATGGATAAGTTGTCTTAACTCATAAAGCAGCACTGTATATTAAATAATCTTTATGTTGTGTGATGCTTAAATGCAAAACTTGTTCATATTGCATATACTGTATGAAATTAATTTTACCCTTGTCCGTCTCTTTATGCACTAAACCATTTGTAATTCATTTTATTCACATTGTAGTCCACCTCATTGTTAAATTGCACTATCATGTATGTATTATTCTCTTTGCTTTGCTGTAGGTTTTATATTAGCTCTTATGAGCCTGGGTCATGACAGGAAAGGGTCAGGAGACCAGTTCATTTATCCAGTTAAAAAATGGAAATAAACATGCAAACAAATTAATTAATTATTCAATTGATTAATTACTTAAATTGCAGTGTTAAATTATCTAATGACTGAATATACAGTTATTTACAGACCAGTGGTTCAGCCACTACAGAATCCCTAAATATAATTCAGTGAATAGGGAGGAATAATATGACAAGGATTATAATGACATTTCTCTTTAACCCCCATCATGTCGCATAGAGGTACATGACCAAGTGTTTAGCTCTGATGTTGTGTCTTTCGGCTTTTCCCGGTTAGGGGTCGCCACAGCGGAATTCCGGTCTGCTAATGATTGTCAGTAGATTTTTACATGCCGAGTTGCCAGCCCTGACGCACAACCTTCAATGAAGGTACACCCATTCACGCATGTCTCCACACAGAAGACACTCTAGTTGAGAATCAAACAGGACAACGTCTTACTGTGAGGCGACAACGCTACCACAGCACCACCACTGCAATGTTTTTTGATATACAATAAAAAGGAAAGAAGTAGATTAGAATATGCCATGTTTTATAATCCGAGATTAGGAGTATATCAGTACTCATCCTTAGGTGTTCACATTAACAGAGGAAAGTAGTTAACATTTTAGTAAGTTTAGAGTAGGACATCCATGCAAATTAGTAACGGCAACTTGAAGATGGCAAATGTAAATTAAAATGGTTATATTTATACATGAAAGTGTGAAGGGCCACCACACTGCAGTATTAGTATGGAAAAAATTATTCAAGATGTTGTGAGCAGATAAATAATACCTGAAAAGTCTGTCATGGCAGAGGAAGTATGAGAAAGGGATGACTCGCACCTGTGGACAGGAGATGGGTAAGGACCATAGAAAGATGTTTAACATATGAGACAGACAATAAAGAAAATGTCACAGCAGCATGTTCCAGAAAGGGAACTGAGAGTGGGGGAATGAAATCAGGGGTTATTTTCTAGGCTATAATCATCTACGAAAAAAGAGCAAGTACTTCACATAAATAAGCTACCACAAGTACATAATCATGCAGAAAGTTATAAACCAGCAGTGGCTTCAGGATCTAAAGGTGGACATAAAGAGCAGGCAATTGTGGTCAGAAGCAGTAAAACAGGATACAGAAGGAAGGCATGAAGGCTAAAGTCTGTATGATATAAAGCCGAGGGCAGATGGCTGAAGGGTTTATTGTTGTAAGGATGAAGGGATAATCACTGACTAAAATAAATGTGTTAATCTGTGATCAGAAGCAGACAGAATAAGCACATTTATGACAGGAGAACACCAGAGAAATAAGATGTACAGAAAAGACATGGTAATATGTAATTAAAAATAAGGAAGCAGCAGCTATGATGAAGTATGATATTGAAAAGAAATGAAAAGTTCCATAGATATATATATATATATATATATAAATATATATATATATATATATATATATACACACTGCACTGTGTGAGAGACAACAAGAGCTGGAAGGACATGAATATAGGAATAAACATATATGAGATATTAGGATACCCTATTTAACAAAATAGAAACAAAAATTAATCAGAGGGTAAGACAACATATTAAGATAAGTGTTAATGTCCTAGCACAAAATATGGCACATTTATGTCATGGTAATAAGGAAAGGATGGTTAATGGTAATCCAGCATTAGGGTAAATAAGTGAAACAAAGTAACAGGAACAAACATACAGTTAGCAATTATAGTACAAATAACTCAGTGTAATGTAATACATTTGTATAATCAATCTCAGCATACCAAAGAGGCACAGTAAAAGGTTTTAGTGTTATTTTAAAACACTGTTCAGAATCCAAAAACAGAAGGTATGCTACTAGCCAGATATTCTGTACCAGAGCATTATGTTCAGTAAGGTTACATATTAGAAACATAAAAGATCTAAAACGTGAATGTATGTACATCGGCACATAAAGGTTGATGTATATACACAGTGAAACACGTAAAAGGCGAAAATCAAAACGCCAAACGTGTTTCCTAGCCAGCAGAGCGGTGGTGGGGATAAGCAAATATATCTTTTTCCCCACTGTACTGCGGTCTCGGAGTTGGTATATTTAAGAAGGGGGATGCGAGGGGCGAAGCGCTCAACATGGGGGGTGCAGGGGGCTTGCCCCCCTGCATAAGCGTGTTAATGTATTTATTTTTTTTATTTTGTACTTACCTGTGTGGCGTGTTTTACTGATGAAACACGTTCGGCATTTTGCTTTTCACCGTTTTCATGTTTTGCTGTGTATGTACATCGACCTTTATGTGTCGATGTACATACATTCGCATTTTAGATCTTTCGGGATTTTAATACAGACCCAGTCAGTAAAGTTAAATTATGTATAACAGACTTTTGAAGATCTGTTAAAAAGTGAAATTTTAATTGTGAATACTGAGGTAAAGTACAGCAGTCACCTACAATGTCAGTGACCATTGTTGACCAACTACAGTAGGTGCAAGGTTACACAAAATGAGTACCATACCACTGCCATCACTGCCTGAAGTGTAGGGCTATGGGCCTTAAATCCTGAACCACTAGCACCAGTGTATATGTGACTGGTCATTTCAGCAATAACTCACGTCTGGGTGTGGGTAATGCTAGATTTACCCATGGTTGGTGTGGTTTGGTCATGAGGGCGAAGCCCGAGTGGCCAAACAAAGTTAACCATAGGTAAATCTAGTATCACCCATTGCTATTATACAATGACATTATTTAAGAAAAAAAATAATTACTTTTCTAAATAATGCCTTTGTATAATACCTGCGTGGTGCCCTTCTGCAGTTTTTCGCTATCCTGGGGCTTTTTCTGATGTACTGTGTATGTGTATGCTTATGCAGTACATCAGAGCTGTGTTGAGGAAGCAACGGAGAAAGAAAGATCTCCGTTGCTTTTTTAAACCTGTCTCGCTATGTTAAATGAGTTTAACATAATGAGATATCTTTAAAAAAAAACAAAGAAGATCTCTGTTGCTTCTTTTTAAGATATCTCGCTATGTTAAACATATAACATAGCGAGATTACAGCAACTGAGATCTTCCATTCTCTGTTGCTATCTAACAGAAACAAAAAAAAATCAAGACTTATACTAATGGAAAAAGTCCGGGCAACCGGACCTTTTTCCATTAGTATAAGTTGGATTTACAATGGGCACGCTGGTTGGGCTGGCCAATCAGACTGCACGTTTTGGAATACTAATCGGCAGTCATTCTATAATTAAGCAATAACCCACGCCTGGGTGTGGGTAATGCTGGATTTACCCCCGATTGGTGTGGTTTGGTCATGAGGGCAAAGCCCGAGTGGCCAAACAAAGACAACCGTGGGTAAATCCAGCATTACCCACACCCAGAAGTGGGTTATTGCTATTATACAATGACATTATTTAAAATAAAAATACTTACTTTTCTTAAATAATGGCATTGTATAATGCCTCTGTGCTGCCCTTCTGCAGCTGTCCAGTATTCTGCGGCAGTTTTGATGTACTGCGCATGCATATGCTTACACAGTACATCAGAGCTGTGTGTGGAAGCAACGGAGAAAGGAAGAGCTCCGTTCCTTTTTTTAAAGCTGTCTCACTATGTGAGTTTAACATAGCGATATATCTTTAAAAAAAGCAATGGAGAAAGGAAGATCTCCGTTGCTTTTTTTTTTTAAGATATCTCACTATGTTAAACTTGTTTAACATAGCGGGATTACAGCAACAGAGCTCTTCCGTTCTCCGTTGCTACCAAAAACACAAAAAAAATCAAGACTTATACTAATGGAAAAAGTCCGGGTGACCGGACCTTTTTCCATTAGTATAAGTCTGATATACAACGGGCATGCTGACCAATCAGCATGCATGTTTTGAAATATTAATGGGGTCATTGTATAATATAGCAATAACCCACAGCTGGGTATGGTAATGCTGGATTTACCCACGGTTGGCGTGGTTTGGTCACAAGGGCAAAGCATTACCCACACCCAGCCGTGGGTTATTGCTATTGTACAATGATGTTAGTTTTGTGTTGTGTTATGTTTGTGTTGTAGTTATTTAGGTATTTTCTTGCTTTACTTTGTATTCTTCCACTTTTTATGAGATAAAATAGTCCACACTTTGATGTAGTTAGCCACAGCCCCTCTGTTTTGTCTTGAACTTTTGAGAATTATATTCCAAACAATAGGAGGTGACATTGTATAATATACATTAGTTCACTTGTTTTAAACTTGACTACTGCTGATGATTTACATGCACACCCTCTACTAACAAAGTCCACCAGTGAGCAGGGAAAGGAAGACAACGCTGTCCAAACTTTTGCTTGGCTTTATCCCACTTTATTACCTTTCTCTATTTTAGTAATTTATTCCCAATACCTTGGTTCCTTAGTAAATTTTCTCTAGTTAATTCCTATTCTTTTTTGCCCGTTTTTCTGTACCTCTACTTGCAATCATCTCTATTAGCAAAAAATGTCCTTTTCCATTCTTCCCTTAGCTTGGGTCTTAAAATATGTTATGCTGCTTTATGAATATAATACAAGGGTGCTATTCTCCTCAATGACTAGCATCCACACCACAGCCTTATTTCCACTTAGACATTACAATTAAGTTGGACCATAAGCAGGAGACAATCCCCACTTAATGTTGAATTCTTGGTCATAATGTAGTGCAATGCAGACACTGAGATAGACTGAGTGTGTTGATCTTCTGGTTACAATCAATATGAGAAACAGAATTTCACACGAGTTAATCTTCAGGTAAAGTAACAAGTTTCATTTTGCTTTAGCAAGTTAATTAATATATAAAGCACCGCGATGTAAGGTCTTTGCCCCCTCTACTTTTGGCTGTGCATCTAGTCCTTGAGCAGAGAAGATGAAAGGCATGCTTGTGAAACACACTTATGCGTTTTCATCTTCTTGGTTGACCCGTTGCTACGTAGGGTTATCATTGTGCACCTTTTTGCTCCTACTTTTGCTAGATGAAGTACCACTTAATAAATGGACATTAGCAACATCTTTTCTGAGGGTAAACCAGTCCATTATCTGCTCTATGGTCAAAGATTTAATCATTTTTGATAGAGAAAATGTACATGTTTTAACACCAATATACTTCTAGTAAAGATTTCACCACTAACAGCTCATTTCTACAGAGCTGTATTCTTTACTTTTCCCACCATACCCTCCACTGCGGTGGCGTCAAATCATCCGAGTGGTTATATGAGTAAAACAAAAGTTTTAGGCTAGCAGAATTCTAATTAATAGGTTCATAGGTTCATAGGTTCATACTAGGCTATCTGCCCGAGGGCATTTACAAGCCTAGCCCATAGTTTTGTGGCTTACGCCACCCCTTTAGTATGGGGAACTATACCCATTATTTTGCTGTGCCTCTGTTGAGCAGTGACACTGAGGTAATCCCTGGGGTATATCTGCGATCTCCCATCCATTGGTCAAGATTTCTCTTGAACAAGGCCAGCGAGGTGCTCTGCCTCACATATACCGGGATTTTATTCCACAGCATAGGGAGTCTTTGGGTGATGAATCTATCCCTCCAGCACGTCCTATTAATAGCCGTGTCGAGGTTTAAGTCTCCGCCCTTGTGGCTCTGACGGATCTAGATTTTTTGAGGTGAAGCATATTCATCAAATCTGGGTTTGACATGGCCTTGTATGTTAGGCAAAGGTCACCTCTGAGCAAGCGTGGCGACTGAATAGAGCTGGAGTTCTTTCAGTCGGGCAGCATAGGACAGATGTTTGAGACCCTTTATCCTTTTGGTGAGGAACTTTTGTGGCCTCTCCAGCTGCTGCAAGTGTCGGGTCAGATACATTCCGAATGGGGCATTGTACTCAATCATTGGTCTGATGAGTGATGAGTATAGGAGACTATGACCTCCCTTGATCTAGATGAGAATCCCTTCATGATAAGGTGGGCAATGTAGAAGGTCTTCCTAACTACTTTAGCTACATGGGTGTCGAATGACAGACTACTATCAACCTGGGTCCCCAGGTCCCTGATAACTTCTTCTGTGCTCAGTGGATTGCCACCTATTTGGTAGCTAGGGGTAACCTTGTTTTTCCCGAAGGGTATGACTATGCATTTTTTGGCATTTAACTTTAGGCCATGGCTCTGGCACCAGTTATCCGTTTCTGTGAGACCCTTCTGAAGGATATATGTGTCAGATGTGTTTTCTACTATGGCCCAGTTTGCAGTCATCTGCAAACTTTGTCAGCCATAACCCTCCTGTGTTTGCTTGTACTTCGGAAAAGTAGATGCCAAACAAGAGTGGGCCCAGGACTGAGCCCTGTGGTACACCACTTGTGACAGGCTTTGAGTCTGACATGGCACCAGCAACTCTGACCCTGTGGGTTCTGTCACTCAGCCAGTTTGCAACCCATCTTGTGATGTATGGGTTAACATTTAAGCTGATGAGTTTTTCAATGATACCCGAGTGGGGTATTGTATCGAAGGCCTTCGCCAGATCGAGGTAGGCTGTATGGACTGCCTTTCCCTCATCAATGGCTTTGGTGACTGTTTGAAAAAGTCAACCAAGTTTAGAAGGCATGATCTGCCTTTGACAAAGCCAAACTGGGATGGATCCAAAGTCTGCAAATTCCCTATGTCTTTATTTATGAGGTCCATTATGATCCTCTCCATGGCTTTGCAGATAAGGCTTGTCAAGCTAATGGGCCGGTAATTTCCAGGGTCGGTGGAGGCACCCCCTTTGTGAAGTGGGACCACAGTTGCAGTGCGCCACTCCCTGGGTACGTATCCAGAGGTAAGACTATGATTAAACAGCTGGCCTAGCTGTGGGTTTAATTCCTCGTTGAGTTCGTGGAGCACACAGCCGGGGACACCATCAGGTCCCATGGATGCTGTGTTTTTTGCTTTGGAGAGAGCAGTTCTCACTTGGGCGTTGGAGATGTTTGGAGGACTGCAATCGCTTGGTATAGATATCTCTCCTTTTGGGGGGGGAGTTTGCACTGAACCTGTCAGCCAGTATGTTGGCAATGTCTGTAGGATCAGTAATCTTCACATCATTTTGAACTAGTTCTGAGCATATCTGGGAGTTTCCTCCCAGGTTTCTAACATAGCTAAAGAAGGCCTTATGATTGTCTTTTGAGTCTTTAGCTATTTTTCTCTCAAAATTTGCTTTGGATGATTTTATGAGAGCTCTTAGTTTTTTACTTATAGTGATCAAGGGTGTCTTACCTTTTAAGGATTTAGCTTCCTCCTTTTGTTGTAGAGTTTGTTTATGGCTGGGGTCCACCAGACTGGACGCTTGCCTTTGGTACAAAGAGTCTTTGTTTTGCTTGGGATTGCCTTATCCATGCAGTCCTGCAGGTGCTGGTAGAAGGCATTTGTAAGTGATTCAGCGGCCTGAGTACTGTTTTCCGCCGGCTCGGGGGCCTTAAAGGAGACCACACTAGTCTTTAGAAGTGTGAAGTCGGCTTTCGAGAAGTTCTTTACTGTGGTCTTTTTTATTTCAGGTGGGGGTGGGATGAGGACCTCCAGCGAGATTAGTTTGTGATCTGATCTCACCAGTGAGGGGTATACTTCCGGTGTTGAACATTGTGCTCCCATGTTCGTGATGATGAGATCAAGTATGTTTTCTCCTCTTGTGGGGATGGTGACTAGTTGTTCCATGGCATTTGAGTTTATGAATTCCAGGAACTTTTGGGCTAGGGTGTTTGGGCTTGAGTAGTGTTCCCAGTCTATATTAGGGTAATTGAAGTCACCTAGTATGATGGTGTTTGGTGATACATTTATCCCTCTAGTGTTTTCAGGAAGGCCATGTGAGGTTCCTGAGTTTGTGAGGGTGGCCTGTAACATGCTACAATTTGCAGAGCAGTCTTGCCTATGGTTAATTGCACCTGGATGGTCTCCGATGCATCGTGCGTTGCCACCAGTCTTGAGGTGTGGGTGTCCTTGATGAATATGGATACCCCCCCTCCTTTCTTGGTATTGTCCGGATTTTGGGGCCGGAACGCATGATAAGAGGTAAAACCTGATAGTGTTGGGGTGCTCTCAGGAGCCTTGAACCAGGTTTCTGTCACTGCACAGACATTGATGTTCTCCATACTGAGAAGGGCCTCGAGTGTGTGCATTTTGAGATTTAGACTTCTGTTATTGAGCAGCATTACCCTTAGTTTTTTCCTTTTTTGTGTTCTAGGGTGGTAGGTTTAGAATTTGAGCCTTGCCTAAAAAAGGCACTATGGGGGTGGCAAGAGCCTTTGCCAATATCCGGAATCCCAGGGGTGACAGGTGCAAGCCGTCCCTTGCGAAGCAGCGTGGCTTGTCCAGCATGTCATCCTAGGCAGAAAGGCATTGGATCCCCTTTGAATGACACCAGAGTTTAAGCCAATTGTTAAAGCTGATCATCTTATCTCTGTATTGTGGCATCATTCTTGGTGAAGGTAGGATACTGCTCAAGGTCAGGGTCATACCTGCCTGGGCTACATAATCAGAGAGCTCCTCAATGTCTCTTTTCATGTAGTCCAAGGAGGTACGTCTCAGGTCGTTTACACCAGCGTGGACAATGACTGAGTCATATTTGTACCTGCTGTTGAGAGACCTGAGTGCTTGCGTTATGTGGCGGATTCTAGCACCCGACAGGCAGCTTACTGTGACCTTCTCCTTACTCAGTCTGGTGAGTGGGACGTCAGTGTGTCTGACTATGGAGTCACCAATGACTAGTGTGTCTGGCATTGTGTTTGGCCTTAAGGGCTGTGATTGTTTGACACTCTGACTGTGAGGTCTATGTGTTGCAGGTGTTGTGTTCTGAGGTGGTGGTTGTTTGGGTGTCTGCTTTGGTGGCCTCTGCTGTTTTGGTAGATTTTGATCAGAGCCTTGAGTATGTCTTTGTGTGTTTATGTGTATGATTTGAGGTTGTGATGGTACTATGTGAGACTGGGTCTATAGTGTGTGTGGTAACCTTCTCCTCCTGACTGGTCTTGCCAGTCCTATGTTGAGAGAGCTCAGCCTCCAGTTTGGCCATATAGTTGCATCTCTCGCATGTATTTGTGTTTTGTGGGAGGAGGAGAGGGTTGTCTGTGTACATGAGGCAATTGTAACATTGCCTCAATATTCCCAGGTTCACCAGCTGAGCAGGAGAGGACACTAGCAACTGATCCCTCGACATGCTAGAAGGACTAGACAAAAAACTTTAAAAGAGATTCGGGGACATGGGTGACCGAGAAATGGGGGTTTGCCTTTTTGGGGTGCTATCTATAAGAGTGCCGTATCAAGGTAATAAGTACTGTAGGAGCAAGTTCTAGGTTTAACAGGTAGAGAAAAGTCTACTTGGAGTCAAGTAGAGATGATCTTTTTAGGTATTAGAGAAAGTGCTAGTAACAGGGATGCTTAAAGGTAAGATTGAAAAGAATGCACTCTGCAGTGTGCACTAGAGAGGTTAGATATGAAAGTAGGTAACTTGAGTTTTACCTGTTTAAAAAGTTAAGGTTTAGTGGAGAGTTACTATTTTTAAAACAGCAAGATGGACTGAAAGGGGTGGTTACTTTTGTATTTTGGTACTATGAAATACTGTAG
Source organism: Protopterus annectens (assembly GCF_019279795.1). Lineage (NCBI taxonomy): Eukaryota > Metazoa > Chordata > Ceratodontiformes > Protopteridae > Protopterus > Protopterus annectens. The sequence continues at coordinate 1,005,782,549 of NC_056746.1, read as the reverse complement.
GATGGCCAATAAATTTAAATAATTGAAGGGGTGGGATTTCAAAAGTGATGGTTTTGTGATTACTCACATAAGCCAGTGAAAGTAGAGAGAAATGAGATATATGGTCAGATTAACATAAGAGGCGGGCAACTAGAAAGACAGTGGTATTTAACAAAAAATTCTGCCTGACTCAGAACAGAGAGAGCTGTGGTCTCTTTTGAAGTTTTAATATGCTGTTAAAACAGAATGCAAGCAAAACACAAGGTAAAGAAAACAAACTACAGTATTCAAAATATAGAAAGGCAATACAGAAATACAAAAAATAACAGCAAACTAACCTTTCCTTCACAGCAAAGTGTAGCAGAGTCTGGATGAGCCTTTCTGGTAAAAGATCTTTTTGGAAAGTTTAGATGTTAATTAAGTGAGTTCTCACTTTTATTTTGGAACTGCCTATCTTCAGGTTTGATTGACTTCACAACGGACCTATTTTTAGAGGCACTTGTTTTTCAGGCTTGATTTATGTTTTGTTATACAATGTCATCTCCAAAAAGAAAGACAGGGCTGCATGATTTCTTAGCGGCCAGACTTGTAACTTAGGTTACTTTGGATTTACAATGTGCACGCTGGTTGGTTTGGCCAATCAGCATGCACGTTTCTCATCTTTTCGGAGATGACATTGTCTAATATCTCATAATCTGCACCAGTAACTATAAAGTAAACATATGAGGGTGTGACTGGCTTTCAAAGCAAATGCATAATGCTGTCTTGAGTTATAACCACCACCTGCTACACATATCTTTTGTTTAATTTATTTATGTATTTCAATTAGGTAACCAAATAAATGGTTACCATTATACCACAATGGTAACCAGAGAAATATCTCATTATAGTGCAATATCTAATGCTAGTCTGTAACTCGGTCACAGTGCAATACTCATGAATGTCTCATTCTGGGCAATACTCAATGTAAGTCTTTAATGCAATGTCTTACATCAGTACTATGCAACACTCAAGCAAGCAAAGAGATGACTGTATAATAAACGTTAAAGTGAGTTTCATTTATGTGCAATATTAGGATTAGCTGTATATAGTAAGTAGTTATATATGTATTAATATCTTGTCATATTAAGTCTATGTGATTTCTGTATATTTGAGTCCGAAGATACAGAATTTCGTTCAGTTTTTGCACCTGTATGATTCTGAATGACAATAAAGTTTACTTTGACTTTGACTTGATTTTGACTTTTGAAATAAGTGAAATGGTCGTCAGAACTTTTCAGCCACAACGTGGACCAAGAGAAACAGCAGATTTAGCTATGTGACATTTAAATTGACAGTAGAGGCATTTATGAGACATTAAAATAGACAAAAATACAGTAACTATTTACACTAACAATAAAGGATGCAATTACTATTTACAGTGACAGTCTAGACAATAAGAAATCAAGAAATCATAGAGGTCATTTAATTTTCTACAGAAGAAAATGAATCTTTACTTAGAATGCGACAAACTCTGGCAGGCTGCTATTCATCTCTTGAAGGTAAATTCACACAGCTTCATTTAGAAGGTGCTCCTTTAGTTTAGTCTTGCTTCCATTGTGTGTTGTTCCCTCACTTTCATTTGGAAGCAATTTGAAATGGATGGGTGAAAGCTGGAAAATGCCCTTTCTAGGGTGCTCCTTTAGTTTAGTCTTGCTTTCATTGTGTGTTGTTCTCTCACTTTCATTGGAAAGCAATTTGAAATGGATGGGTGAAGGCTGGAAAATGCCCTTTCCAGGGTCTGCTGTAAGTGTGCATCCCTGAGTGGATAGTTTGTTTAATTTGAAGTTTAGAACATGGAGTGGACATTGGCCAAGTTTGACGGCTTTGAATAACAGTGAGCTAAATAATAGGGTATGTCTAAAGTTAAAAGGAAGCCAGTTCAAGCCTGCTTGTAGGTTGTAGTGATATGTGTGGGAGCTTGTCAGCAACAAACACCTACATATTTTATTTTCAGTGAGCATATGTGGAAGGTTCTGCTCTCAAGATAATTTTGTAACCATTATAAAGTACTGCTGCCATCATTAAGTTTATCCATTTTATTAAGTAACATCAGATAATTTACAGTTTCAAAAGCACAGTCAGGTAAATAATAAGCCCTCCAATATGAAGACCATCACTCATGTTATTGAGTATGGTATCAGTTGCAATGTATATGATAGTTATGCTACAAAATGGTTATGAAAACCATACAGTTCATTACAGAGAAGGCCATATTGATTTATGTGTTTGAAGAGAAGTTTATACACCAGTTTTTCAAATGTTTTAGTGACTGGAAACAAGTTAGCTATGGTCTGTACTCCTTGCAATCTATTGGGTTGGAAACTTTAGGAATTATACTGGTATGTTTGAAAGTGGCAGAAAAGTTGTTGGATATTAAAGACAGACTGTGTATATGGGTAAGGGGTTTGGCAATGGATGCTGCAGCCATTCTTAGAAAGGCCGTGTTGAGGTTGGAGAATCTAGCTCCTGACCTTGTAGTAAGGTTAATTAAGGTTTTTATGACTTCCTTCAATGTTATCTGTTTAAAATAGAATATAGGGCAAAATGAAGTTAGTCCTTAGTATTGAGACTGAGCAATTTCAAGTTATCTAGTTTTTGGAGAGAGCTGTGTAGAGAATTTGCTAAGAATGTTATTTGTGGTTTAAAGTAGAAATAGGAATATAGGAGCATAGGAACATACTAAGCAAGTGATCTCAAGGATTATAAGATGCCTAACCATATACACCTTTAAGCAGACCCTTCTCAAGCAGTTAATAGTGCTCACGTCCTTCTATAAATGGTGCCACCTCCCATATATTTATAGCAACATTATGAGTGTTAGTTGCAAGGGAAAGAGTGTAAGGATGCGGGCAGTCTGTGGTATCAGAATGCACACACCCATGCAAGTACAGAAAGGTGCAGGGCCAAAAAAAGAAGTCAATAACAAAAAACACAAAAGGCCCATACTCCAAGTCAGCTCTCCAAAATGTAATATTATTTAGTATAACATCACATAACTATTACAAAAACAAAACACCCAAGGGTGAATACGACAAATAGAGCATACTGGTTTCGGCATTAAGCCTTCATCAGTGCAGTCTGTGGTATCCCCAGTAAGTCATTGAAGTTATCCAGGGACTAGAATGTCCTGTTAATCACCTAGGTGTTACAGGGAAGAGTGTCTTCTGTACTTGAGCAAGTTTGTTAGTGTAGTAGGAAAAGACAATGTCTGGATCATTTTGCTGGTACAATGGAGTTCAGTCAATGGCCTGTAAATGTGAGTTTAGTATGATTTGCTTGGACTCAGAGATAGCACTGCCTGTAATATAGGAGTGGTGCCTTTTTCTTTGCCATAAAAGCCAAAGCAGGTAATATCGGACAATGATAGCTTATATTATTAATGATCTTTATTAATTGCATTAGTTATTTCATTTTCTAGTGTTTAGAGCAGTGTGGCTAATGAGAGGTTGTTCTGCATTATGGTGAGGCAGACAGCTAGATAAAATGTATGGAGATAAAAAGGTTCAGGTGTCCTTTGGCTTCTTACCAATTTTTCCACTAACTATAAAGGAAGGTGGATCAAAAACAAAAAAAAAGGTCATAAATGGTGTTATATATTTAGTTATCTATTTATTTTCATAACCAAACTAGAGGCCAGACTCAAATGGATAATTTCAAGACAAGAACTTAACAAATAATCAGTGAACCACTATTGCTAATTTTATGAACAATATCCATACACTGCTATATATTTTGATTAATGGCCCCGCAACATAAATAAAAATTTATAGATATCCACTCACCCAGTTTTAGTGACCACTATGCCATATCCTTTGCATACTCCCCAAAATCCTCTTCAGAACATTCACTATATCCAAAATAGCTCCTACATAATGCAGATGCCATCAACACTATAAACTGTTCCATGTTCTATACCACCATCAATGATAACAAGGCAGTCACATTCCTGAATACTGCCCCAGAAAGTATCTAACACTAATACCCATTCAAATTCCATTCACATGATGCCACCTATCTTCCTTGAATGTTCTCAGACTTAAGGTTTCTACTCAGATAAAGCAATTCATCTGGAATGAACGGAAACAGATGCAGTAACCTTCAGCTCATAACAATATTTATTTACATAAACTAGCCAAAAAGTAATTTGATGGAATAAAGACAGAAGCTTATACAATAAATAGACCTTAACCTTCTCTAGCCCCAAATACATACAGAAAGAAGTAAACAAACTAATGGACTGCACAAAAGCAAACATCTACCCATGCTTCTTTACCCTGAATGACTTTGCTTTAGAATTTTCCAATATTCCACAATAATATCAACCAATTAACTCCTTCTCCTTGAACCCCACCTCCTTTACCCTAAGGAAACTACCCATATAGAAGATGAAATTCTAATACAGTCAGTCTCTACCCAAACACAGCTGATATGAATATGATGGTCTATTCCCATGGTTTATGAAACATTTGAATGATATAACATCTAATCACCTATGCCATCTATTTAAAGTTTCCCTCTCACAGCAAAAACGTCTTCATAATTGTAAGAAAGCAGAGCTAACCATAGAATACATCTAATTTTTGCCCCATAATCATGCTCCCAGACTTACATAAATTGCACAAAAAGCCATGTACAACCAACTTACAAACTACATTTAGCAAGACAACATACTGTCACCCACCAGCATGGTTTCATAAAACACAGAAGTACCTCATTCACTTTACTCACTCTAACTGGCACAATTCTTACCAGTGCAAAGAGAAAGGCCACCACAATGCAGCCCTGCTTGCTGACTTCAAAGCCTTTAACTGGTCAGCTATTCACAGCTACTGTACTCCCTAACACACTGAGATTTTGGATCCTCCACTTTTCAGTGGTCTCCAGCTAGCAAACAGAACCTTTTCCATTAATGCCAACAATCCCTTCTCAGTCTGCTAACAAAATCCACAAGGCTTTATTCTACCTGCTCTGTTCTTAAGCATTATTAATGCCTTACCCACTGACCTAAAAAAAAACAAGTGCGTTCTTTATGCTGATAATGTAGTATTTTACAACTCATCTAATACTATAAATTATACTACAGCAATTTCAACATATATTTTATTATTTATTTACACCCATGGTTATTTGACAATTAACTAACATGGAAGCCAAAAGCAAATTATGTTCTTTGGTGTTTATTAAAAGCTAAATAGCTTCCTTCCTATTCCCTACCCAATTTTTAACAATAATCAACCCATCAAGCACATCATGTTACTCAAATATCTGAGTGTGACTCTTTGTCCAAGCCTTAGATATGTCCCTCCATATCACCAATCTAAAAGGTAAGATTAACTCTACCCTGTATAGATACCATACAATTTCCAAATACTTCACTGCTGAAGCAAGGGCAACTATAAGCAACAATAGTTTTCAGCCACAGTTAGACTATGCACTACCTCTACTGGATACTGCCTCCAAGGAAACCCCAGAAGAACTCCAGACTGTACCAAAATAAAATCTGTTGCTTCAGCCTTATATCACCAGATACACAAAACATTGCACCACTCTCTGAAGAGCAAACTGATTCCTAGTAAATGAATGCACTGATCTGGGTCTTCTCACCCGCATCCATAAAACCTTGTACATTGATACCACTCCCTTTCTAAGTCATAGTCTAGCTGTGAAAAATATCATGCATCAACTTTGTTCAACTCTGGATGATGCAATGGTGCAGTGGTAGTGTTATCATCTCCCAGCAAGAGGTTCTCTGGTTCAATTCTCAGCTGGGGTGCCTTCTGTGTGGAGTCTGCATGTCCTCTCTGCATTCGTGTGGGTTTCCTCTGGGTGCTCTGGTTTCCTCCCACATTACAAAGACATGTTTCTCCCCAGGCCTCTGCTGAAAATTGGCTCATTCCAAGTTGGACTTTCCTGGTTAACAAATAAACTCCAACAGCAGTCTACTGCTTATCAGGATGGAAAGCACCCCGTCTTCCACTAACCTTGCCTTTTCAACTTTAGGCTCCATCTTATGGGACTCACTGCCTACCAAAACCCATAACATACCTAACTACAAAATAGTAAGCCAAAATCTAATAAAACTCCTAAAAACAGTGACTTGTTCCTTTTTCACATCCATCCTCTCAACATCACAATTCTAATCATGTAACTAGTTTATATCTAAAACACTCTTCCCTTCAGCCTTAGTCTTACAGTGACAGCAATGGCTCAAAGCCTCTGAAACTTTGCATGGGCATAAATAAGGCTGGCTTATGTCTAATTCTTCCTTTGCAGTGGCTGATATGGGGTCTATTTTGGGGAAGTCTACTACTCCAGTTAACACACTTTAAATAAACAAATAAACAAATGAGCAAGCTGCAATATGCATCTGACAACAAAAATACATATTAACCGTTTAACAGTTGCTTGCATACCACAGTTTATATACAAATATTGTACATGATAGCACACATGTTAATAAGTCATAATTAGGCATAACACACTTAGCAGTACATACAAGTGTTTATGTCAAGCACATCAAATTACTGGTAGAATGCTATTAACAAAAAGTTAAGTCTGGGGCTGTTAGTTTGACAGATAGCCAGAAAAAGCAGAGTCAGTATGCAGGCTTTAGATATTATGATGCATCTGGGAACTTCTACAGTATCTAGAAAAAAAGAAAAGTAGGGAAACAGCAAGCTGCAGGTCATAAAGTAAGGAAGTAGAGGAAGAAAACATGTTGAGGTAATGTATGGAATCAAATTAGGGAATTCATTTGTGCATGCAGTTATTTCTGGTGAAAATATTTTTTTATGAAGATCCCAACTGTAGTCAAACGATTAACCTGAGAAGAGGAGTTCCAGCTTTGGGGTACTACTGTGCTATTAAATTAGTATGATATTTTTAATATAGTATATTTTAAGAGAGTTACCACTTCATTTTTTCGTGTGTGTATATATATATATATATATATATATATATATATATATATATATATATATATTGTGTCTGTCCAATATGTGTGTGACACACTAAGCTTCAAAAATGTAATTTATTTTCCTGTGAAGTCTTATCTGCTGCTAGCCTAAGCTGTCATTTAAGCTGTCGGACTTATTTTTAGGATGTTCATCTTTACAGAAGTAAGGAACTCCCACTGTAAGAGCATCTCTGGTTAGGGAGGTACAGGATCTGATAGGGCAAGCAGAGACAGAGGGAGGGCACTGACCTAAAGTAAATATCTGATTAAGTAAACGCATAGTTGAGCACCAGTTTGCAGTGTTTAGGTTACAGTTTTGATTACTTATTTCATAGTTTTCCATAAATAATTTCTCATTTATCTGTATAATATAATGAAAATAATGTATAAGCTAATGCAGAAATGTATATATTACAGGATTCAAAAAGGTGACTGAGTACAGATGTGCATTATTTATGCATCTACCATGTCTTACTTAATCGGTCCTGACTCAGAGGCTGGAAACTATTGGTGTTTATTATAAAGCTATGAAATAGGTGAAAATGTCATACAAATATGGCTGGAATTGGAAAAAAGGACTGTTGCATTGCTAGCAATTATTTTAAGAATTGTCTGGTAGTGCAGAGGATTACAGCTCTCAGCTTTTAACCTTCTTGTAGTCCAGGGTTTGATTCTGTCAGCCTCCATCTAAGCAATCATGTAACCGGATAGTGCTCTCCAGTCACTTCTGAAAAGCAACACTTGCATCCACTGGGTTTATTCACTAAAAATAAATGCAATAAACAATATGTATTGTGCCTTTAAATTAAAGACTGTTTTTGTTAATCCAGATTTTGTCCTTTCTAATTTTAATGAAAAACATACAGAAATAAAATGACAGAAAGTCAGTAAGAGAAATCTACTCCCCCAAGGGCAAAACAAATTTGCCACAAATCATTTTACAATGGAACAGCAGGACATTAAATTAAACTGGGCAACTGTTCTCATTCATCTTTCATTTCTGAAGGAAGCCCCACCTTCCCCCCTCCTGCCATATCCAATAACTAATTGGCATTCTGAGACCCAAGAGAGTTAAACACCTGCCCAGTGGCTCTCCCATGGAAGTGTTTTGTTCTTTAAGTTTGAGTTCAAGAGATTCAGCAAAGCTGTGTGAGAGATAAATACTATTGTCTCTTAGACTCTCATTGACAAATGGAGAAATGACTCAAAAGGCAAACATGAACTTTTAGACCGGTAGCAGTATTTGTACAAAACTCACTGGATTAACAGCCGGTGCATTTACAGATGCAAATTTTGTTAATCCATCATACATATTTGAATATACACTATGCATAAAACATTTAACACATATCTGATGGTTTTAATTGCATTTTTTTTCTCCAAGCTTGCAAATTTGTTAAATTACTGAAACAGTATACCCCAATACTACAAGATTCCAGTTATAGTTAAATGTACCTTTTCCTGGAAAAGTGGGTGATACTGTGAATTCTAAAATACTTAAACATGCAGTAAATGGAAAATAATATTATAATTATTGATTACAGGCATATTAATCTTTTAGTAAGTATTAATCTTTCAGTAAGACAGTGCAGAGATGATTAACAATTAGAAGAACAGCAGGAAAATAAAGGTCTGTGTATTGCCAAAACAAGTGCATCTTCAGGCTGTATGCTGTGGTTCTAGTTATCTCAGAATACTGACATAGTAATAATCATAGCATAAGCAGGTAGGTAGCTAACCACTGCCTAAGGAAGGAAGTAAAAAGTCTGACTTGAAGAAAAATATCTTTGATATTTTCAGAACCATTTCAGAATACATTAAAATATTGTTTAATATGGTATTGCAAGTATGTTTAATTCTGGTTCTTCTTGAATGGATTTTCTTTGCATTTGCTTGGAGACTTCTATTGTTAAAGAATCAGTCAGTCATGTCAAGTCACAGCAGTGTTGTTAGTGGGAAAAGCTGCCAACATTCACTTTATAAATTGTTTGTTTAATGCTGTTCTGTAATTTAATTTTAAAAATATTCAGAAAACTAAAATGTGCTGCAGTTTAAGCAGACTGTATATCAAACAGGAAACCAGTATAACATTTTTAGGGCAAGAATTAACTTCAGTTCACTTAACATCTGTAATTATAACTGCATCTTTTTTGTTTATTTGGTTGTTTTTTGTTTGATTGTAACTATATATTTTTTGTTTATTTTGTTATTTTTTTTTTTGTGTTTGTAGACCACTAAAAGGAGTCAGAGGACTATTAAAGAGCTTAGCCAGATTTTCCCCAGAGAACAGTGAAGTGGCTTGCTGATTCACATTGTGGGCAAATGGAGGCTGAGGGAAAGAAATCCTGGACTACATGAAGCAGTTGGGTAAAAAAGCTCACAAAATGTCAACAACAATACAAATATTTCTGTAGAAAGAGGAACGTATACACACAATGAAGTATTCAGGAATTAATTAACATTTACACTAAAGTAAACAGTGATAAAAAGAAGTACATGTTTTCTGCACTTCAGTAAACAAGGGAACTTATTCTGAAATTATAAAGCCTGTGAGCCAGCCACTTGGTCTATTACTTTGTGCATTTTTATTCACTGAACTTAATTTTCACTTTACGTTTTTTATTTATTTATTCATGTATGTATGTATGTATTATGGTTTATTAGCCAGAAACAGGCTCAAAGAGATAGCCTTTAGACTCTGTGGACCAATAAACCCTTAAGGATATTGATTGAGGTGCACTGCTGCAGTTACATAACTTTGTCAGTGAGCAAGTGTGTAGCAGAGGCTGTAACAACCAAACCCTACAGGATAAAGCTTGCCTGCAACTCACTGTCATAGCGAGGTTATAGCGCCAAACAACTTTCTCTACTAATTACAAACCTTCAGCACAGTTTAAATTGACATCTGAAAGGCATAAATGGCCTTAAAATAAAATGCAACTGTGTTATGGTTCCTTCCATTCTGCCACCTCATGTCAGATGCATCTTTTGCCTAAACAAATCCTTACATTTTCACTCACATCTATGTCCTGCACACAGAATTTAACATTTTTAATTACATATAAATCAATGATTGTCACAGAATAGTAAGCAAATGTTTAGAAAGATGAAAAAGAAGGGTAATGAAAAGAAAGGTAAGTTCATCTTGACGACTGTTTAAGAATCATTATAATTTTGCCATCATTCTGGCAAATGAAAAACATGTAGAACTGTGAATTTTCATATTGTTTTAAATACAGATTTTTATTATTATAGTACCTAATGCTATATTAATTAAGGAAGACTCTAACATGGTCTATTTATATTGCAAACAAGGTTTAATAATACATCCATCAGGTTAAGTAGGCACGATCCCCCAGACTGTGTTGGATTGAGTGTCTGAAGACTTCCTATATCTTCTTTTATAATATAATTGGTTTTGCATATGAGTCTAGTTAGACTTATGGGTCTTCCTGGTCAGTACATGGCCATTGTGCAGAGGGATAATTTTTGCAGTCCTGCATTAGCTAGGCATGAAGTCATTTAGGAGGCTAAGTCTGAACAATGAATTTTAGAGACCTTCATACGTCACATTTCATGCTAGTCAGAAAACATCCTGGGATATTATCTAGGCCCATCGATACATTAAGTTTTGCATAGCAGATACCATTAAGAATTTGACTGCTAGTGATAGTCAAAGGGATTCTAGTCAAGGGTATCTCTTGAGAGGTGTCAAGAGGGAAAGAAGAGTGAAAGTGGAGTAAACTTTTCTATATCCCCCAGTTATAAATAGGTAATTCCATTTACAAAAAGTTCAGCATACTATTGTGTATTACTTTTGAGAATGGTGACATAGTTAAAGAAGGCCTTGTGGTTGTCCTTTGCCTGTGAGGCTATCGTTATGGGCAAGACCTCAGTTTCTGGGGAGGAACAAATGGGTCTGTTAGGGGGGCTTAACAACTAGAGTTGATGGGGAAAAGCAATAATACTGCTATAGCAGCCTCAGTGACCACTATGGTAACATAATTACTACAGCAACCCTCAGTGACCCAGTATGAATAACATAAGGAATAATGTTGCCACAGCAGCCCTAATTTTATTTTATTTATTTTACATTTGTTAACCAGGGGAGTCCAGCTGGACAGAGGTCCGTTTTCAGCAGAGGCCCGGGGAGGAAAAGCTCCACATTCAATAAGATACAAAACATAAATTGTTGACATGACAATAGAGCTCATATACTAGTTTAACTACACTATGCATTCACAATAGAGCTCATATACTAGTTTAGTTATGCATACACAATTTCACACATCAAATAAGATACAAACATAAATCATTGACTTGACATTAGAGGATATAAACTATTTTAGCTATACATTCGTACTTTCACACAGCCATGATGGTTGACATTATTAGCTGGTATGTACATTATCTATGGAGTCTTGGTTGAGAAACTTCACATAGCAGTAATACAGAGTGTGTTCTTGACATAAGAATAGCTGACGTTTAAGTCTAGATATATGCATTCATTGTATACTTCATTCATCATTGTTGACAATATTGGGTAGTAGCACTGCTGGAGGTTGAAAATTGCAAGAGTGAGGGAAGAGAGGAGAGGAAAGAGAGCAAGAGTTAGAGGGAGGAGTGAACGATTTAGTTAGCTGTTCAAATGGCATTAGACTGACCTTAGGACTGGGTAGGAAGAAGAAGCTGACACTGAGTGAGTCAATCATCCAGGGAAGAAACATGGGCATAGCCAGTTTCCTAGATAATGGGTTTTGAGGAGTTTTTTAAATTGGAGGGGGGATATGGTTGAAGTTAATTGATTTGGGAGTGCATTCCAGATATTGGCAATGGAACAGGCAAATAGAGATTTACCAGCTGTATTTCTATGTTTGATGACATTGACTAAATTTTGATTATTGGATCTTAAGGTACGAGTGGAAGTGTAGGGATGAATTATTTGGTGAAGTGCTGGGATGTTTTCTGAGGGGTAGTAGATTTTGTGTGCTATTGAGAGTTCGTTGAGTAAGAGTAGTTGTGGTAACTCAAGCCAGTTGAGTTGCTGAGGGCAGGGCAGTGATGTGATCTATAGGATGCATCAGTGACAAATTTTCCAATCCTGTTGTAACAGGATTCCATTTTGCTTAGTTTGCTGTGATGTAAGTTAGTAAATACTGGGGATGCATAAAGTAGGATAGATAGGAGGTGTGTACTTGCAATAGTGGCTTTGATATGTTTGGTGAGGAACTGTTTGTTCCTATAAAGGAGACACAGCTTTTTGTTGACTTTTTTATTGTTTTGGCTATGTGTTATAAGGAATAACACTGATGCAGCAGCCTTAGTGATCCATTGAGAGAATAAGGAGTAATGTTGTCACTGCAGCCTCGATAACTTATTAAGGGAGCTTTAAGAAGTATTACTGCCATTGCAGCTAATGAACCACTATGGTAACATAATTAGTGTAGCAATCTCAGTGACTCATTATGAATGACATAAGGAATAATACTGATGCAGCAGCCTTAGTGATCCATTGACAGAATAATAAGGAGTAATGTTGCCACTGCAGCCTCGATAACTTATTAAGGGAGCTTTAAGGAGTATTACTGCCATTGCAGCTAAGTGAACCAATATGGATAAGATAAGTAATAATATATTACAAGAGCAGCTTTTGTTATCCATTATGCATAGTGTAAAGAGTAATATTACTACAGAAGCTTTACTGATCCATTAAAGGTAATATAAGGAGTATTACTACTGCAACAAATACAATAACCATTTATATATTACTTAAGGAATAGTACTACCATACTAGCCTCTGTGACCCATTACAGATTACATAAGGAGTATTACAGCTCTTCAGCTATAATACTGCTTCTGTTACCAGATATACTTCTCAGCAAGGGTGTAGCCAGGCAGACTCTTTGTTCTCTACTGAGTACATTTTCTTCTGAGCATCATATCAACATGGCTTTTTCAGGTCATATTATGTCTACAACTGTCTAAATGAATGCCTTTAACAACAGATGCAATATTGCTAACCTAAAAACAATATTTTAGTAGTTTTAATGGTAACAGCTGAAAATGTTATTTACATTTATTATGTGCTTGGGGACAGCATTTTTAGAGATGTGTCTGTTTTTAAGTAGCTTGTTTGTACCAAACTGAACTGTGGTGGGCTACCAGCCACAACTCTGAGCTGAGATACCAGATGACTAGAGGCTTCTGAGCTTCAGGAAAAAACATAAGTTGCTTCTTTTTTTTTGTTTATTTATACTATTTACTGCACATTTTTTATTGCCTGCTGTCTGCTTTTATACTGTATTTATTTACTGTGTACTAAACTACACTGTTATACTGCAATTGCCTACTACACTTCTTCTTTCAGCTTTTCCCAGTTAGGGGTCACCACAGTGGATCACCTGTCCGCTCATGAATGGCAGTGGAGTTTTATGGTGTCAAGTTGCCAGCCCGGTGCCCAACCTTCCACAGAAGGCACACACGTGCATGCACTCACACCTAGGGCCAATATAGAGTGTCCAATCCACCTACAGCATGTCTTTGGGATGTGTGAGGAAACCGGAGCACCCGGAGGAAACCCATGCGACCACAGGGAGGACATGCAGACTCCACACAGAAGGCACCCCAGCCGAGGACTGAACCGGAGAACCTCTTGCTGTGAGGTGGCTATGCTAACCGTTACACCACTGCAGCCCTGTAAAATCAAATTTTATTGCTGTTTTCACTCTTTAGCAAGCTTTTTTGTTGTTTAAACTGTTGAAATATTTACTGTTATTTTTTTCACAGTTTTTTAAGTTATCTGTTTTGCCTGCTCTGGTTTTCCCACCAAGCAGTACTTAATTAACTGGCCTGTTAACTGTTTAAATCATTTTTTAGAGCCTACTAGCTGATTTTCAGTATCTCACTGCTATTGTTCTGCTGGTTTAAACATTCTCTACTGTTTTCTGCTGAAACTAGGGTAGCTAGTAGCTGTAGCATAGGCCAGATCCAGGACTGCTGCTTCTGGAACTGTTTGCAATGGTTTGTTTGTTATGAGCATGATTTCCAGTCCATCTTGGATTGGAAGGGGGCTATCTTCACTTTTGTGAGAGAAATTGTGTTGATTGGGACCTGACTACTAAAAGGAAGCCAGTCTAGGGCTTGGAATAAATATCCTCATTGCTTCTTTTGAATTTTGTTAGAGTTTTTTCAAGTTCTAGCTTATGGTATTTAGGCCCTGCATCTGAGCAGGTTTCTGCTTGTTTGCTCAGCATCTCACACTGCTGAGCAATTGTGCACCAAAGCCAGACAGTTAAATTCAAGACATTTTCCCTTAAAACTCAGGCAGAAATATCCATTTACTGAGCTCCTTCATAATCTTTTCTAAAAAAAAGCCATCCCTAGTGACAAAAGTCTTCAACCTAGCATTATGGACAGTTGGACTCCCCTTGTTTCCCCTGCCAACCTTGTTGACTTGGGTCTCTTGAAGAAGTGTAGCAATTGCCTCATGTACACAGACAACCATCTACTAATAACACAATGTAGTACAAAGTGCGAGAGATGTATTTACATGGAGAATCTAGAATCTGTGTTCTCTCTCACTCAAAACAGTCACACGGAGAAGGTTGTCAACTCACCCACCACTACATATTCACATAGTACCACTACTCATACACATACTACTGTTCAAACACATAGTACGCATCAAACACAAAAATCTACATGTGTTGGAGGTTTTCTCAAAAAACTTACCAGACACCACAGATCTCCAAAACACAAGTCTACTGCAGCTAACACAGTCTCCACAGCACCCATGACACATACCAACACCAGTGTCTCACCCACCAAGCCTATAAGGCATAGCATTGAAAAAACAAGTTTTCTTGTCAAAGGAGACTCAATAGTGAGACACACTGATGTCCCACTCACCAGACTAGACAAGGAGAAAATCATGGTCAGCTGCCTGTCCTGTGCCAGGATTCACCAAATCATGCATGCACTCAGGTCTCTCAGCAACAAGTACCATTATGACTCTGTCATAGTTCATGTTGGTATGAATGACCTAAGAGGTACCTCGCTGGACTATATGAAGAGAGAAACATGGTTGAGCTGTCTGAGTATGTGTCCCAAGCCGGTATGTCCCTAGCCTTGAGCAGCATACTACCCTCACCTAGAATGATGCCAAGTAGAAAAAAAATATTGATTTCAATAATTGGCTTAGTTTTTAGTGTCATTCCAAGGGGATGCAGTTCCTGTCTGCCTGGTAAGCTATGGTCGACAAACCTCACTGCTTTGCCAGAGATGGTTTGCACCTAGCACCACTAGGCTTTCAGCTGCTGGCAAAGGCTCTTGCCTTCCCCATAGTGCCTTTTTTGTGCAGGGTCTCAAACACAACATTACCAACGTGAAATTAACCAATCAGAACAAAATAAGGGTCATGCTGCTAAGTGCTAGGAGTTTAAACCAAAAAATTCACTCCCTAGAAGCACTTCTATCACTAGGAGATGTAAATGTCTGTGCAGTCACAGAAACCTGGTTTAAGGCCACAGAGAGTACCCTGGTTCTGCAAGGTTACAGTGCCTTCCATACCTTTAGACCGCAAAATGAACGTGTGAAAACCAAAGGAGGCAGTGTTTCAATCTATATTAAAGATAAATTCACCTCCCATCTAGTTAGACTGGACAACTCCATGGAGTTACTGTAGGTCAGGGTTACAGTGGAGAAGACCCCTATTCAAGTCCTAGCCAGTCACAGATCCCTCTCCATGGGTCACGACACCCACGAAGCCTACTTAACCAAACTGAAGGCAATCCAAATTTTACTGAACGCACTGGTTATGGGGGATTTCAATTATCCCACCATCAACTGGGAGACCTACTCCAGCCCAAACTCGCTAGTACAAAATTTCCTTGACTTTGTAAATTCAAATGCCTGGGAGCAAATTTCCCATACCCTGACAAGAGAAACAAACTTCCTAGATCTGATCCACACCAACATGTCAAACAGGTGCACTGCTGCAATTTTTGGTCACTCATTAGTTAAAACTGACTGCAAATCAATCAACGTCAAACTGACACTAAGACTAGAACTCACAAAGGGTGAAATCAGACTAAAAAAATTTCACCAAGGCAAACTATAACTTGCTAAGTGAAGGTATAAATTCATTCCAAGCCCCATCCCAAGCCAAAAGTTGTAACTACACCGAAGCTTACACTAATGCCCTATAAAGTCACTTGCATAAGTGTATAAACTCAGCTGTACCAGACAGAATCAAATCCAGAGCCCCAAGTATAATGAAGCTGCCATGGTGGACTTCCAGCATCAACAAACTCTACAATAAATGCAAAACTTTGCTGTCCAAGAAAACAAAGACAAGGACCCAACAATGGAAAAGCACCCTCCTCAGCTTTAACAGGCAAGTAAGACAACTTGTCAAATCCTCCAGAAGCTCATTTGAGAGAACCCTAGCAAGTACTGCCAAGGATTACCATAAGGCCTTTTACAGCTACGTATGTAAACTAAAGGGTAGGACCCAAGCATGTGCAGAACTAGTGATCAACAGTATCACACACACTGACCCCACAGAGCAAGTGAACCTGCTAGTGGATAGGTTTGGTGAAAATTTCACTCCCTTATCCCCTCATAACTTACAACAAACCCTCCCCCAAACTTACCCACACCTTACATATCTGAAGAACAGGTCTTCAAAGTCCTGTCTAAGGCAAAGAACACAGCCTCTGTGGGACCAGACAACATCTCAGGCTGTCTTCTAAACAGGCTAAAACATGAACTAGCATCACCACCAAGTACACTTTTCAATCATAGCCTAACCACAGGCTTTGTTCCTGCGGAATTGAGAACAGCTACAGTTATTCCCCCACAAAGATGGCCTAGCAACAGACTCAGGGAATTACAGACCTATAAGCCTGAACAGCCTCATCTGTAAGGCCATGGTACATATTATTATGGAACTCATAAATAAAAATATAGGTGACCTCCAAACCCTGAATCCTACCCAACTGGGGTTCGTGACAGGCAGATCCTGCCTGTTAAATCTGGTGGATTTCTTTGAAAGTGTGATCAAGGCCATTAATGAGGGCAAATCTGTGCGACAACATACCTCGATTTTGCAAAGGCTTTCGACACAATCCCACATTCAGGCATTACCAATAAACTTAGCAAACTGAATGTAAACCCCTTCATTGTAAGATAGGTTGCCAATTGGCTCACAAACCAGCCACACAGTATCAAAGTGGGTGACTCCACATCAACCAGCAGACCTGTTACAAGCAGGGTGCCACAGAGGTCAGTGCTGGTCCCCCTACTGTTTGGTATATACTTCTTAGAAGTTCAGGTCAAAACTAAAGGGTTGTGTTTGACCAAGTTTGCAAACGACTGGAAACTAGGTGCAATCACTAAATCCCCAAATGATGTCAGTATACTCCAGGAAGGTCTCACACAAACCAAAGACTGGTGTATTAGTCATGGTCTCAAACTGAATGCAAAGAAATGCATCATCATTCCCTTTAGCACAATGTCATTTCACACTATCAAATCAACAATAATACCCTAAGTACCCATGAAGTAGTAAGGGACCTTGGATCACAGGTTGACTGCCACCTTAACTTCAACCACCACGTTTCCACCATTGTAAGGAAAGCTTTCCACATAGCTCACTTGATTAGTAAAGCCATTTCCTCAACAGCAAAAGAAGATATAACCCCCCGTAGACTTGGCACTTATCCAGTCCATAATCGAGTTTAACACCCATTTCGGTATATCCTGTACTAAACACCTGCAGCAATTAGAGAGACCTCAGAGGTTTCTAACAAAAAAGATCAAGGGCCTCCAACATGTGCCTTACATGGACTGACTAAAATCCCTGTCACTATACGCCATACTGTAGACTTCTTAGGGGTGACTTATGCCTGACATACAGAGCAACCCAAGACCCAGACCTAATGAACTTACTGCATAACTGTAAATCAAATTGGTCTAGGGCTACCCATTCCAGGGACTTAAATATGGCCTGCAACTTAACTAGGACATGCTGGAGGGATAGTTTTATCTCTCAGCAACTGCCACGTCTTTGTAACAGGCTACCAATTCATGTGAAACAGAGCACCTCTATGACAAGAGGAACCTAGACGAGTGGATGGGGCACCATAATTGCTTACCGAGGATAGTGCGCACAACCCCCGCGGACATGAGCAGTCATCACTAAATGCAATCTTGAATACTGACTAGTACTTCTATGGTATTACATTGGGTTGAAATGGCTAGGCTTAAAATTACCCCCGGGTCAATAGCCTAGTAATCTCCTATGATCCTATGATAGTTGTTCAGGGGGTAGCATTAAGAACTTGTGAGTACAAAATGAAATGTGCTTGCTACAACTCTGCATCTCAGTAACCCATTACAGATAACATAAGGAGTATTACAGCTGTTTTAGCTGTAATACGTACTCTGCTCCCTATGTTATTTGAGATATTTCATCGTGGAATGAAACAAAATTGAAAGCAAAACCACACACTTACAGAGTGGACACAGAAGCTCTGAACAGAAGGCACTCCAGTGTGCATGTGTATGTCAGTATACAAATGAAAGCATTGTAAGTGCTAAATTTACCTAAACTGAGAACCAAACTAAAGAACCAAGTGCTATGAGGCACTAACAACATTAAGCACGGCACCACTGCTGATGCTTAATTTTATTTCAAGAATGGCAGTGTTTGTGCATGTGTGTGCTGTTGTGCAACAATGTGTGTGTGTGTGTGTGTGTGTGTGTGTGTGTGTGTGTGTGTGTGTGTGTGTGTCTGTGTGTGTGTGTGTGTGTGTGTGTGTGTGTGTGTGTGTGTGTGTGGGTGTGTGTGTGCGCATGTATGTGTGTGCATGTGCACACATAGTCATATATATATTTTTATAGGTATTATATCTATCTGTATCTATGTCTAATATATCTATATATGTATCTATATATGAATCTATAGTGGATATAAAAAGTGTACACACCCTTGTTAAAATTCCAGGTTTTTATTATATAAAAAAATGAGACCACAATAAATCATTTCAAAACTTCAATTGAAAATCAAACAAATCTGTTAGGGGAATAAATATAAAAAATAAAAAAAAACATACACTAAGTTGGTTGCATAAGTGTGCATATCCTTAAACTAATACTTTGTTGAAGCACCTTTTGATTTAATTACAGTATTCAGTCTCCTTGGGTCAGGGTTGCCAGATTTCCAGCACCCCAGGTAGGGACAAAAAAGAAGAAGAAGGTCTCTCACGGCAACTGAAGACCAAAAAAAAAAAAAAAAGGTCTTTAATGCGGAACAGAGTTCCACATTAAGAACTGAGCTCACTCAGTAGCTCTGCACTAAACACGGAGCTTCTCGTGTTTAATGCATTGCAGTTCCGCATTCAACACAAGTAGCTCCGTGTTTAGCGATTTTTGATTGGCCCGTCTACCGGCATATGGGCCAATCAAACACGGAGCTTCTCGTGTTTAATGCGGAACACAAGAAGCTCCGTGTTTAGCAATTTTTGATTGGCCCGTATGCCAGGTATACGGGACAATCAAAAAAAAAAAACCAAACAAAGCGGAGGCTGGCCGGGATTTAAACCGGCAGGGCGGGACTCGGGATCAGGCTGCTGATCTCGGGACAGTCTCGCCCAAATAGGGACATCTGGCAACCCTGCCTTGGGTACACACCTGCCATAAATTAGAGACTGATTAACCCCAAATAAAGTTCAGCTGTCCTAGTAGGATTTTCCTGACATTTATTCAGTTGCCTATTACAGCAAAAGCCATGGTTCACAGAGAGCTTATAAAGCATCAAAGGGATCTCATTGTTGAAAGGTATCAGTCAGGAGAAGGGTACAAAAAAATTTCCATCACATTGGATATACCATGGAACACAGTGAAGACAGTCTTCAAAAAGTGGAGAAAATATGGGACAACAGTGACGTTGCAAAAAACTGAACTTCCCTCCAAAATTGATGAAAAGGCAAGACAAAACCTGGTCAGGGAGGATGAAAAGAGACATGCAGCAACACTGAGGGAGCTGCAGGAATTTCTGGCAAGTACTGGTTGTGTA